>NC_026001.2:60691495-60740531 GCF_000442705.2 Elaeis guineensis
TAAGAATAATTCTTTAATTTGTGAGCCAATCTATATAATTAATTTTGGTTAATTTGTTGATATCTAGAATTCAAGCTGATAGAGGTTGGAAGCTGACACAATGAATAGCAGAGAGCAAAGATTCTAATTGGATGTTTGTATTTATTTTTATAATTTATTCTAAAAATTTTTAGATGCAAAAAGAGACTCCTACTATTTTATCAGATCTTCCACACTGTCCGAATGAAAAAATAAAAACTCTAACGCGATAACTGGATTTCTAGTGCGTGCTGCGGTCCCACCGATGCCGTGCACCTCACTTAACAGTTATCGATAACATGAATGAACACTGATGCGTGGACAACTCTTTACCCATACTCTTTTGTTAAGCCAGATCCACTATTCACAAGTAGGTGTAAAGCCATCGTTGGATCCCTCACCTAACAGTTATTGGATCCAACTCCATCTTTACCCCACAGCAACTCTTTGCTAATAGAGTGATTGCGTATTCCTGATGCAACTGAACCACTGTGACCAGTCGAGAATAATCAATGCTGTAGCACGCCCGCACATCTACAACGGTAGAAGACCTTGACTTAATATTTGATGGAAAGATTTGGATTTAGATCTCATCTAATCTATCATCACATGACTGATATAATCGGCATGGGCTAAATCAAATCACCTAGCAACCATATTTGAGGCTCAATCTTCCAAATTGACCAGGTAAGTGGAGATTGGGGGGTCCCCGTTATTTTCTTTAAACACTAATAAATTGGCCAGATAAGCGAACGAAACTAATTAAATAACTACTTTTTTAGTTACTTGCCTGAGACACCAATTGGATAATTGATCTGAATAGGTTGTCTTAGGTGAATCAGACTTGAGCCACCGAGCCAAATTAGATTCTTAGGTTAATCGATTCTATATATGGATGTCAATTAATTTGATCAACAATAATTATATGATCTTAAGCTCTATTGACCTCACCTTAATCAATACTTGATTCAGTTTTGATCAATCACTAAATCGATTTAGACCTAATATGATCAAATCAGAGACCCTTTGATGTAATCCAATACATGACCTAATTTGATCTATCCATGACCAATCCCTCATGTACAAATACTAATTTCAGATCTTAAATCAAAATTTTTAAATCTAAATTCTTTGTATGAAGAGTAAATTTTGATCTTGAAATAATTCAGATCATGCATACAAATATGTATCATATACATGAACAAGTTTAGATCATTGAAATAAATTTTAGCCCTAAACATACTTTCATATATCATATATATGAATTAAAACAGATCTTAAAATTTTTTTTAGATCTAAATAATAAAATATATATTACATATATACTGTAAAAATTAAATTTAAAAATTTAATTTAATTAAAAATTTTAACATCATTCTAAGACAATCATACAGCACAACCAGTTATGCCTAGGCAACCTTATGTCAGAACGACATCAAAATCTTTCATATCTGAAATTTGTCTCTACAGATTTCAGATCTAAATTTTAATCTCATACATATGACGTGGTTCTGATACCACTGTTGGAGTTTTATGGTTTCATGCACGTATGATTTTTCAAAATAAGTATGCAGTAGAATTTAAAAATTTTTTAGATTAAATCTAATTTAATCTAAACATGCATAAGATCAAATTTTCAAACCATAAACAGAATCATCATATGTAAGATAAGATTCAGATATAAAAATTAAATAAAAAAATAAATATAAAATATACCTGAATATGGATGAATCTTCAACGTGAACAGATGATCATGGATGTCATCTGAAGGTCCCTTTTAGCCGCACAAGCATCCGGCCTCTATGGGTACCACACGAGGTGCTAGCTCCCTTACAGAGATTGTATCTTGATGGTTGAAAATCTTTTTTTCTCTCAAGACACTCTTAGAGAATAAGAAGATGTAGGAGGATCTTGATCTCTACGCTAGAAATCATGAAAAGAACCCTTTCTTCTCTTTTCTTCCTAAAATCCATGCACAAATCTCTATAATAGAGATGTAAAAATTTTGTCCAACTTTTGGACAAAGAGAAGAGGAGACATCCATGTCTAAACATGGATAAGAGATAGAGAAGAGGATGTCCAAACAACCAACAATTGGTTTGCAAGAAAGAAAGGATAAAAACCATAACTAACCTCATGCCTCCCTTCTTCACGCCGTCTCTCTTTTCTCCTTGATTTTTCACGCACATAAAGCCTCCCTTTTAGATGTCAATTTGATCTTTTATCACCACCTTTTCATATTTTTATAGGCTAAGATGGAGTTCTAAATTGAGTAGGAGATAGAGTCCAAACATCCATGGACTCTTGGAATTTTAAGCCACCCACCCCAATTTGATTTGCACCTAACTTTTACATGGAACAAAGGTGTCTTAAGGGCTTATTACATGCACAAAAGAAAGGTGAAATCACATTAAAAATCTGGTGGAGCGTGAGAATTTGTGCGCACAAAAATAGTTGGCGTGGAACCCTTTTGTGACGCATGGAAAGAAGTGTTTCATGATCATGGGATTCTTCATTGGATGACTGTTTTAAATCAAATAAAATCTCAATGAATCCTAATCATATTAGGATCAGATTAGACTCAAATAGAAGAATCCAAATCTGATTTGGAGGAGGAGTCCTAGTCCTATTAGATTCTTTTTTTGTACTTGAGTCAAACTCAATTTAATCCTAATCCAATTAAGATTTGGTGCACCCATGAAAATGAGGATTCTTAGTCCAAATAAGAATTCATACATCTTAGTCTAAAAAAATTGAGTCAAATCTAAATTCTAATTCAATTGGGACTAATCTTTCAATCTTTTTTGGGTTATCACATAACCCTATTGGGATTAATCAAATCAAATTCATATTGAGTCAAATTAAATCTAATTAAATTAGACTTGATGCAAGCCTCATTGCTCAATCAAATTGAGTCAATTAGCAATCTTATTACTAATTAATTCTCTTATAACTCACTAACTCTTTAGTAAGTTACATAATGTAATATTTGTATTGGATCAATTATCAATCAAATTGATAATCAAATCCTGTTACAATTCATAATCGTAATTCAAACTATCTGATCAGTCAAAAGCCTCTTTTATGTGTGACAAATTTCATATCATATCCCATCTTTGATTTATCATTTAAAAACTTCTAACTATCGAGGCTTTAGTAAATGGTTAGTCAGATTCTCTTTTCATCGATTTTCTAAAGTTCGACGTCACCTTAACAGATTTTTCGAATAGATAGTAGCGATGTAAAATGCTTAGTAAGCTAATGAGACTTCGACTCCTTGGCATGAACTATGGCTCCAGTGCTGTACAATACAGCAGGACCATCATTGGAGGGTGCCACTTCTAGTTTGCTAGTGAACCTGTATAATCATATAGCTTTTTTGCAAGCATCGAATGCTATAATGCATTCTGCCTCACAAATTAAATTGGCTATATCTTTCTGCTTGGAACTTTTCCAGCAGATTGCTCTATTATTTAGGGTAAGTATGCATTCTGATACATTCTTGCTATTATTATGTCCAACTAAAAATTGGAATCAAACTTCACAAGTTTTAAGTCAGATTCTCTATGATCGAGTCACTGGTCCTTAGTATTTCTTAAATATTTAAGGATAACCTTCCAGTGATTCTCATTCGGATCTTGTAGGTATCCACTCACTATCCTAGTGAGTATACTTTATCCTATCTCGTATATGGTTACATGATAGAACAAATTCTATTTATAAATACTCTATGTACATAGACTAGATAACCTAAGCAAGCTCTTAGATCTATCTCTATAGATCTTCATCCTTAAGATGACGGATGCTTTTCCTAAGTCTTTATGGAGAACAATGATAATAGTGAAATCTTTATTCCTTATAATATAAGGAATGTCATTCTTGATTAAGAGAATTTCATTCACATACAATACAAGAAATACACTCACAAAACTATTCACCCATTTATATTTGTAGAATTCTTTTTCGTTCTCAATGAAGCCATACTTTTGATCACTTATCAAAATACATATTCCAATTCTGAAATATTTAGCATTGTCTCAAAAGAAAATATCTCGTTATGATCAATATCATGATGTTAACAATATCCTTAGCAACTAGACGAGCTTTATAGGTCTCCACTTTCTCGTCTGCATCCTTTGATCCTATTGAACATCCACTTATACTCTATAGGCTTTATCCTTTCGAGTGGATCAATGAGTGTCCATACACCATTGACCTTCATCGACTTCATTTCGGACTTTATGGCTCCAAGCCACTAATCGGAGTCAGACCTCTACATGGCATCCATGTAGGTGATCAGATTCTTGTTATTCTCATCGAGTTCAACAAGATCACGTCTCGAAACTAGAAACTGAAGTGTTTATTCGATGAATGCGGTACTCTACCAGATCTCCTTAATAGTACCTCTACAATGGATTTCGAAGTTGATCTAGTCAAATTCAGTTCTATGGATTCACTAGATTGTGCCAGTTTTTCTACCTGTCAAACTTCATAAGTTTCATATTAAAGGCATCAGTTCCTTCACCAAGGTACTTCTTTTCTAAAAGAAATACCCAACAATTCTTGTTCTTTAGTAAAGTAGAAGTCATATCCTCTAGTTTCTTTGGGGTTACCCTACAAAATAATACATATAGGATCGAGATCCAAGCTAATCGGTCTGCAAATACTTGACATAAAATAAGCACTCCCAATCCTAAGATAAGAAAGTATCAGCTTACGCCTAGTCCATATCTCATATGCAGTCTTTGCGACTGATTAATTTGGAATTCAGTTGAGAACATGACAAGTAGTCTCAAGAGCATAATCCTAAAAGGAGACTGACAAACTTGTAAACTCCATCATGTATCGGACTATATCTAACAAAGTCGATTTAATAAAAGAAAACCTATTCTTTTTTAGATATGCAAAACTCACTAGAAAGGTATACTCTTCTTGATCTGACCAAAGAGTTTCAATACTCTTCCCAATTTATTTCTCCATCTTATTATGAAATTATTTGAATATTTCAAATGATCCAACTTATGGCAACATATTCGTAAATCAATATATCAGTATGTATCAGATATGATCAAGCCTAAATTATTAAAAATAGATATTTGTGACATTATTACTCTTAGGAGTTTGTTTGTTGTGTACTATACACTAACAGGCTGTAACTATTCATAAATGCACTTTTTTAGTTGTCCACCATGATTTTGACATCATGCATAATGATATCACAAAAAATTATTCTATATTGATAATGTAAATCCATCCTTAGCTAGAAGGCCTATGATAATCACATTCGTCAAAATGGACAATGGTGACAATCACGAAAATGACATTATTAGAATCAAAAACTTGCTTGAGAATTCCTAAAGCCAGAACCAAAACATGACTTTCAGGTCCAACATTTAAAATTTTTTTATTGTTTCTAATCTTTCTACTAGTCTGAAGTCGTTGTAAAATTTGCATGAACTTTCGATATCCAATACACAGGTAGTAGTGTGACAAATAGAGAAATCACAAGGTGTTATCATATAAATACCTTGTCTAGTAATCCTTTGCTGATTTTTCTTTTTTAACTTGTTCGAATCAAGGGACTCTGCCAGATAAAGTTAACTTTAGACTCTTTTGTCAGTTCGGACTCAGCCCAAGCACGACTCTTTTGCACTTTCTTTTCTTTTCTTTCTCAAAGGATTATTGTTCCACTAAAGACACATCTTCAGAGGTGCAAAAAGAACTCCTTCAATATTTGAAGGATTTCTTCCCACTGAGCATCATCGAATTTACAATTAAATTCATATTTTTTATTGCTCTCAAAATACCACATGGTGATATGATTATTTGGCCATTTCTAATAAGTGCCTTTTGATCGCATCATGTGTGTTGATGTGGGAACATTAGGTGCTGGATCTATAATCATATATAGGATCCATTCATACTTTAAAACTACTTACAACTTCTGATACCAACTATCGAAGTTGGATCCTATAAATAAGTCACTGTCAAACAGTGAATGAAGCAACGGACGTCTAGCCATAACTGAAAGAAAAACACAAGACCTCTGTATTTATGAATTGATTAAGCCTAAAGATTTGGATTTTAGTCTAAAGGTTCTCCCACTATTTTAGTCAAAATGGTAGCCTCTACCTCTAATTCGAGGAATTATCCTAATTTCTTAATGGGTACTAGAATCTACATAGACTGTATACATGTCTGAGTATGGCTCAACCAACCCATATGCATCTATAGGTTAGTTCTCAACTAATTGTTTCTCCAAATAATTTTTAGTATTAAGTTTTGCCCCAGATTTTATTTCAGTAGGCAATGAGCCTCCACTGAAAGTCCCGATTAGGTCCAACCATTAACATGAACCTACTAAGTGATTCTAACTAATGAATGATCAGGTCCGAGTATGGCTCAATCAATCTAACCATTTATCAGATAGTACAACAGAGTCATTATATGACAAATGATAATTCCATCATTTACAGAAACATCAGACGGATGGTGCTTGCAATGTCAATCAAAATAATAGATCTATTACCATTCATCTTAATGAGAGGGTATGATTTAGTTATCACCATAACTATCTCATTTTAGAAACTTAATAATTTAGAAGATTTAAGAATTAATTTAGAGAAAAGATTTGACCAGCTATTCTTAATTCTCCTACTGACTTTACCAAGTCAGATCAAAGAAGATTAAGCTTAATTTAGTCCATCCAACTAGTTATAAATCCTCCCACTGACTTCACCAAGTCATGAAGAGGACTCAAGACTAGCTGGTCAATCTAGGAGCACCTAAATCAGTCACACTGATTTACCTATGCAGCATGGGTTAGCACGAATCAATGAGTAACCTAATCAAAAGTTGATTAACCATATCGGCCAGGTAAGTGAGATCGGTGAGAGGGTATGCTAAGCTTGTTTTAGACACTATCAAAATGGCCAGGTAAGCCACTCCTAATTAAAAATTATTGATCAAAATGTCAAACTTATTTTAGACATCAATTGGTTCATCAATTTCAATTAGGTTTGCCTCAAGATTCAGGCTCGATCACTAAGCCATGATCAAGGTCCATTTAATCTAATCAAAGATATGGACTTGACCATCTATAATTATTATATTGATTCTAAAGAAATTCTGATTTAATCTAATTTAATATTTAGTTAGATTTAATCAATTTCTCTACTTGATCCATAAACTCTTTGATTCTAACCTTAGGCCTAACCCAATTAAGATGACTTGATCAAGCTAACCCACAAACCCATCAACTCATGTTTATGCGAATGATATTAGATCTTTAATTCATAATTTTAGATCTAATTAGTTTAACATAATTCTCAATTAAGTGTAGCTTCAACATGGGTTTAAGTTTAGGTTTTGAATAATTTCAATCTTTTATTTTATAAATAATTTATAATAAATTTTTATACAAAAATTTTCTATTCTGAAATTGAGTTGACTCAATCAACATTAAGCCGACTATACAAGGAGATTGGGTCAACTCAGTTCAAAACTAGATCGGCTCAGTAATTGTATGAGCACATTTTAAAGAGTTTCAGATATGAAAAATCTTGCATAATCCTAAAATAAAATCAATCATAAACATCCTTTAGATTATATCTAAATTTTTTATAGTTTTAGATTTTATTTTTTTATGATTAAAATAATTTTAATTACATAGATTAGATGTTTTATATTTCATACAACTTTGTATCACATACAACAAACCTAGGGTTTCAAAATCTAAGATTTTATAGAAAAGTAAGTTCTTCCTTTCGCATTCTTCTTCATGGGATTTAATCACATGGCACCCTTACACACCATAAGAATATCCCATCGAATGAGAATAGAGGGCCTTTAAATCATTCTTGCTCCTATGACCGGACGATCTGGTGATCAACCCAATCTAAGTACTTGCTAATCGGATCATCTAATCTAGTCACATATCATATATACTTAAATTTAGATCTAATTTAAATTATATCAGATTTGATTACAAGTTTAGATCACATCTAAATCAAATCATAAATATCACATATAATATGTAAAAATAGATTTTATCAAAGATCAGCACAAACTAGGATAATTTGTTCACTGTAAGGGATAAACCTTACAGTAGGACAACCTTATTTTAGTTTGTGCAATCTATCATTAATTAAATTCAAACCTAAGATATCATATATCAGATCTAAATAAAATTAAATTTCAAATTTAATGAGCATACATAATAAGTTATAATGAACCTAGGCTTTGATACCACTGTTAGAAAACGTAGACGATTTCATGCATGTATTTAAAAATTTTTGAAATAAAATTAATCATATTAATCTAACATGCATATAATCAGATCATTAAATTAACTTACTCTAGAATTTATGATATGATATGTGTTATATAAAATCTAAAAAAAAATTATAAGATAAAATATGCATGCATACATGTGAGCAGTAGATCAAATCTACTTCTATCTGAGTTCAGAACTTGATATCTAAATGTGGATCGATGATCATCGCTATTGAGAGATGTGGTAAAGATGATCCTTGTTGATTGATTGTAGCCACACATGCGTTCAGCCTCTATAAAAAATCCACTCAAAATCTCGATCTGATCGATCTTCTCGGGAGTGCTGGCTCGCACAAAGACCATCTCTTGACTGATCTGGATCTTTTCTTCAAATCTTTGAAACCTTTTTAGAGATTGAAGATTGACTTTGGAGAAGATGAAGATCTAAAAAAATATGGAGAAGAGACTCTCTTCTCTTTTTCTTTTTCTCTCTTTCCAAACGCGTAGAAAGAAACCCTAGAAGACTAGGTTTTGCACACACCCCAAGAGAGAGGACTCTCCTCTCTTTTTTTTTCTCACCATAAACCACACCCCAAGGCCTTCTCACATGAAGGCCCTTTCTCTAGTATCTTACATGCACAAAAGTGAATGAAATCTTTTTTTATTTGGTGTGTAAGGAGTGAGGATGAAGAGTCCAACAATGTTTGGACTCTTCCTTTCTTTTGTCATACATTCTCAAAATTTCACCATCCAAAAAATATGTGACACCTTAAATAACTTTCTTTCATGTGGAATCAGATCTCCATCTAATTTTCCACTATGAAATCCTCCATATTGTTGCACAAAATAAGAGGGAAAGAAGGTATGGGCTGCAAGATCTTATAGATAAGGTCAAACCCTATCTAATATGGTAATTAATTCAAATCATATTTGAACCTACCATAAAGACCAGATTTTATCTGCTTTTGGATGTGAGAAAGAGAGGAAAGAACACTCTTTTATGTGGAGAAAACTTCACACAAAAAGCTTTTTGGCATGAAGAAATATGGGCATCCAAAGTTGGGTGGTGCAAGGGAAGAGTCCTACACTTCATGGACTCTTAGTTTTCTTATTTGACTCCCTAACCAAATCTCATTTAGTTAAGCCCAATAAATAAATAAAATTTAATTTAATAGATTTATAAATTTTAATCAAATTTTAATCAAATTAAGAATTGATTAAACCAAAGTCCTACTCAAATCAGAGATAATTCTCCCTTAGTGATTAGATCATCTCATAACTTAATCGGGTCAACCTAATTGAATCTAATTCAATTAGATTTTATCAAATTTTCTTTGCTCAATCAAATTAAGTTAATTATAATCTAATTATTAATTAATTTTTTATTAATTCACTAACACTAGTGAATAAATTTATTGTAACTTTTGCATAAGGTTAACAATCAATCGAATTGATGATTAAACCCTTGAATAATTCTTAATCATTAATCAGCCACATGATCAGTCAAAAATTTTTTTTGACTGTGATCCCATAGGTTTAAATCTAAACTGATAGTATAGAAATAAATTTTTTAAATCAATCGATGTAATCATCTAGTAATGGATCCGACGTCCGGATAGGTTGAATGATGGCGAAGCATTATTTAAGAACCTAACTGACGTATGGTTACCGTATAATTCAGTCCTTTGGTCCTAATGCTCAAGGATGATCTAAGATTTAACTGTAAATCCTAGATAAGTCATCCACATTATATTTCAATCTTTTAAATCCATCACATGGATTATCCGGGCTCAGATTTTGCTAAATTGAAATATATTGATACATATCTCCTATTAATTCAGAGGGGTCAATCCCACTTGACTCATGCACTGATTGATAAGTATTTGACTGTATCCAAAATCTTCCATCACTGAATTAAAAATTTCAGATAGTCTGATATTAAAGTACAGTGAGTTGCTTGCAAGTCATCGTGGTGATCTCAGATCGGAGGGATACTTATACCCATACCCTTCTCGAGCTTCTCTTGACAGTAGAGTGCTCCGCAGTTGATCACATTTCGTGAGAATATACTTTTACATCTCATCTGTATATCATACTAGTGTATCCATATCATTTGGTTATAAGGATAATCAATGCAAATGGCACACAACGACCTACACTTGATATCGCTATCGTCCTAGTAATAGCGTATCATTTGATCGCGAACTAGTTTAAAGACTATGCGATAAATTCTTCTTTATTGATTAAAGTAATTCTAAAGATTTCATCACAACACTGGTATTCTTTTAAAAGATATAACTTCGTGATAAAAAAGATCAAATAATTTTTATTATTGATCAATTAATATATATTTATAATTAGCACAATTATCCAATGATTATCTTTAGGATATATTTTCCAACACGTCGAGCACTAGATTGGAGAGCCATAGCTTGCTGCCATAGGCCACAACCCCAATCATCATTTCCAAGCAAGAATCCCTTGGGTTGGGGAAAGAAGAAAGAGGATTCATGAATACCCTATTTGTCTCACCAAAGGAAGAAGAAGAGAGGAAGAAGGAGAAAAAAAAAAAGAAAAAAAGAAGAGACTTTTTCTCTCTTCTCTCTCTCTCTTTCTTTCTTCTTCCTCTTTCTCTCTCTTATTTCATCTCTATTAGGGTTCTTGGATCTTAGAAAAAAGAATTTTCTCTAACAGCCTAGACTGATTAATCAGAAATCTCGGACGCTATCACCTAGCTAATCCTTATGGGGATACTAAATTTTAGGAATTTTATTTTTAAGATAATTATGATAGAATTTTGATCAAAGTATAATTTTCATATATTAGGTCTATAGAAGGATTTTCAAGATTAATTGGATCCTTTGAATTTGCTTTTAAGATAAGTAGTGTTTTATCTTTACTAAATTTATCTAACAATTTATAAATTAATTAATTGTAAAGGATCCTGCCAATGGGGGTTAATATGTTGGTAATTAATTAGTTTTGAAGATCTATGTCACCAGCAAACCAATGACATATCATTAGCAGACTAATGACAAAGCATCAACAAATCAGTAGTTTCGAAGGACTTGCTGTCAGATGATTTGCAGCTCATCGCAAGATGATATACAATTTTATGATCCTACCAAAGAAAAAATATGGTCAGCTCATGGTTGATAAGAACTTGAGAATTTGATGAAATTGAGATTATAAATATAAATTATTTTTATGATGAGTTAAAATTCTATGTACGAATATTTGATTATATGATACATCGAGATCTAAATTTTTGAACTGACATATTTATTATATTATTTTAGTAAATTGATATATATATAACATTGCTGCCTGATTTATTTAGTTAAAGATATTCATTACTTGTCTGTTTAGCTTATGATGAGTTTTTTTTTTTTTTTTTTTCAGATTTAGAAAATTAGCTTGATACGGAGTTTTATTGTAGGAGTGTGATTCAAGAAGGAGTTAGCCTACTTATTTGATGTTGGATTTATTAGAGTTGATGCTAGAGCTTGTTTAATGTTGACTTTATTCTGAAAGAAATATGCGGTAGTGTAGTACATGCAATTTTAAAATTTTATGCAGTAGAAATAATAGATTAAATAATTTAATCCTAATCACATATATAAGATCCTATCTTAGACTATCACATCATGATTTTTGATATGAAAATATATACTTTAGCTCTGAAAATAAAAATCGTATCGATCTCATCGATGCTGAAATTTTAGATCTAACTATTAGATCTACCATAGGAATCAAAATAAGTTAGAGATCATTACCAAACAAGTTTGATCTTGATCTCCTCTAGTCCAATGGTTGGAAAAAGTATTCTTCAGATTGCTCATAGCCACACGGAGTCATCCGGCCTTTATAGGAAGATCCACATAAAGACAAGCGTAGATTAGGACTTGGATGTGCTAGCCTGCAAGCAACTTCGACAGCTGATTTATTCCTCCTCCTTCAAGTATCCAAGATACTCCAAAGCAAGAGAGAATTAAGAGGAGGAATAGAGGAGGAGAAGAAGAAACTCTGAAAATAAAAAACACTGAGGAAATGATCATGGGACGTCCAAGAGAGAGGACCCCTTTCTATAGATTAGGAATTAGGGTTTTCCAAGGAAGGGCACCAAGAGTCAACACCAAAATCTCCTTTTGGCATCTCAAAAAAATTCCAAAAAAAATATTAAGATGTGGAGAAGATTTTAAAGTCTCACATGCCAAAAATTCTTCAAGAAAAATAATAAAAAAATTAATATGATGCCAACAATATTCTATATATGAAAAAATCTCTTTCCTAGTTTATCTCTTATCTCTAATTCGGATCGCATTCAAATTAGGCAAGAGATAATATTATGACTCATCAGCTATTATTATCTACTCTTATTGGACCCTCTATCATGATGCCAAAAATCACAATCCAAATCCAATTAGGTGTGGAGAAATTGGCATGGGTTCAGGAGTCACGTAGGAGATAAGGATAGAGTTCTAGTTTGACTTGGACTCTTCATTTCTAATTCAATTCTAATCCAAATGAAATTTGGATTGAATCCACTAATAGAAATGAATCTAATCTAATTAAAAATTCAAATATTTTATCAAATTTCTAATCCAATCAAGAATTAGTCAAATCAAAACTCTGATCGAATCAGGATCAAATTTTCTTTGTAATCGGGCTCGATCATATCAAATCCAATCAGAGTCGAACTGAATCTAATTTAATTAGATTTGATCCAAAGCTCTTTGCTTAATCAAATTAAGTTAATTAGTAATATAATTACTAATTAATTCTCTATAAATAGTAAAGTTTCAGTCCCAATGAAACTCTCCCCCAAAGTCTTAATCCGAGTAGGACTCTTCACCAGAGTCACAATCCAATTGGACTCTTCAGCCATCAGATTTGATCAAATCTTCTAATGCATGTGATCCCATAGGTTTGAACCTAAGTTGATAGCATAGAAATAATTTTTTATACTAATTGATGTAATCATCTAGCAATGATGATCCAACGATCGAATAGGTCGAAGTATTGCAAATCAACCTTCTAGAACCTACTGGCATATGGTTATCGTATAATTCATCTCTTTGACCTAAATACTCAAGGTGACCTAGAGTTTAACTGTCAAGTTTAATTTAGTCGACCATATTGTATTTCAATCTTTCAAATCTATCTCATGGATTACCTTGGTTAAGATTTTACTGAATTGAAATACACTGATGTATATCTCCTACTAATTTAAAGGAATTAATTCCATCTTGACTCACACACCGACTTGATAAGTACTTGACTGTACCTAATAGCCTTCCATCACTGAGTTAGAAATCTAGATGGTTCAGTACTAAAGTACAGTGAGTTGCTTATAAGTCATCGTGGTGGTCTCAGATCGGAGGGATGCTTATACCCATACCCTTTACGAGCAACTCTTGACAGCAAAGTGCTCGACATATGATTATGTCGATACGAATGTACTTCTACATTCCATCTATATGTTATAACAGTGTCTCCATACTCTTTGATTAAGAAGACAATCAACTTATATGGCACACAATAATCTATACTCGATAACACTATTGTCCTATTAATAGCATATCATTTGATCGTGAATATTTTTAAGAACTTAACGACAAATCCTCCTTTGTCGATTAATTATAGTCCTAAGAACTTCATTACAATATAGAAGTTCAAAGATGGATAATTTATAATAAAAATATCAAATAATTTTTATTAATAAAAATTCATATATAATTTACTGTTGGAGAACGCAGGCGATTTCATGCATATATTTTGAAACTTTTTCAAAAAATTACAGTAGAAAGCTATTAAATTAATCAAATTAATCTAATATGCATATGATCTAATCATCAAATCAATCTACTCTAGGATCTATAACATGTTATGTTGCATATAAAATCTGAAAAAATACTGAAGATAAAATCAGCATGCATGCATGTGTGCAGTATATCACATCTATTTCTAATCTGAGTACAGAACTCGATACCTTTGCATGGATCGACGATCATCACTGTTGAGAGATATGATTGAGAGGATCTTTGTTGGTTGCTCACAGCCACACACGCATCTGACCTTTATGAAAAATTTACTTGAAGCTCCGATCTGATCGATCTTCTTGAGATTGTTAGCTCACGTGAAGACCTTCTTCTTGGCAAATCTGATTTTTTTTTAAAAAAATTTTAAAATTTTTTTAGAGATTGAAGATGAACTTATAAAGGAGATGAATAGGTAAAAGAAAGATCAAGAAGAAAATAATTTTTTTCAAATTTATTTTCTCTTCTCAAACCCTTAGAACCAATAACCTAAAATTCAAATTTTTTCGCACACCCCAAGGGAGAGGACCCTTCTCTCTATTTTTTACATCATGAACCATACCTAAACTTCCACCATATGAAGAGCTCTCTTTTGATATCTTATACACATAAAAAAAACCATAAAAGCCCCTTTTATAAGCATGTAAGGAGGTGGGGTGAAGAGTCCTAGTGATCCTGGACTCTTATAGGATTCCACCTCCCTACACAATTCTATGTCCCAAAATAGATAAAAAAAATATGGGACATCCTTCCCATATTTTTTTATAGTAAATAAATTCTCCAACTAATCTTTCACAAAAAATCTCTTCAAAATATCACACATATAAAGAGAATAAATTTATTAGCATGGAGAGGTTGATCTAGATGAGAACAGATTCTCCTGATAAGGAATATTTTAAAATCCAAGTTTAGAACCTTCCTTTTATCAAAATCAATTCAGATTTGGATGTGACATATATAAGGGAAAGGACTCTTTGGAATGATAAAATTTTATACAAAATAATTTTGTGTGTAGAGATATATGGCATGAAAACTGGGTTGGTGTAGGGAGAAGAGTCCTATTCCAATAAAGACTCCTAATTTCTTATTTGAATCCAAACCAAATCATATCTGGTTTAACCAAAATAAAATATATAAAATCTAATCTAATTAGATTTATAAAATTTTAATTAAATTTCAATCAAATTAAAAATTAATTGAACTAAAATCCTAATCAAATCAGGGACAATTCTCTCTTAGCGATTAGGTCATCTCATAACCTAATCGGATCAAACCTAATTGAATCTATTTTAATTAGATTTTATTTAATTCTTTTTACTTAATCAAATTGAGTTAATTAGTAATTTAATTACTAATTAATTTTTTATTAATTTATTAATATTTGATACATTAATTTATTATACCTTTTGCATAAGGTTAACCATCAATCAAATTGATGATTAAGCCCTCGAACGATTTTCAATCATTAATCAGCCACATGATTAGTTAGAAATTTTTTTTGAGTATGACCTCATAGGTTTGAATCTATGTTGGTAGCACAGGAATAACTTTCTGAATCAATTGATGTAACTATCTAGTAATGATGACCCAACATCCGGATAGGTCGAATGATGGCAAAGCAACATTCAAAAACCTATTGACGTATCGTTACTGTATATTCATCCCTTTGACCCTAATGCTCGAGGATGACCTAAAATTTAACTGTCAATCCTAGATAAGTCATCCACATTATATTTCAATCTTTTTCAAATCCATCATATGGATTATCCGGGCCCATATTTTGCTAAATTGAAATACACTGATGCATATCTCTAACTAATTCAGAGGGATCAATCCCATCTTGACTCACGCACCGATTTGAAAAGTACTTGACTGTATCCAAAAATCTTCCATCACTGAATTAAAAAATTTAGTTAGTCCGACATCAAAGTACAGTGAGTTGCTTGCAAGTCACCATGGTGGTCTCAGGTCGGACGGACACTTATACCCATACCCTTCGTGAGCTACCTTTGACAGTAGAGTGCTCCACTGTTGGTCACGTTCAGTGATGATGTACTCCTACATCTCACCTGCATGCTATACCAGTATCTTCATACCATTTGGTTATGAGGATAACCAACGCATATGGCACACAACGACCTATACTTGATATCGCTATCATTCTAGTAGTAGCGTATCGTTTGGTTGCGAACCAGTTTAAAAACTATACGATAAATCCTCCTTTATCGATCAAAGTAGTCCTAAGGGCTTCATCATAACATAAAAGTTCATTAGAAGATGTAACCTTGTGATAAAAAATATCAAATAACTTTTATTATTGATCAATTCATATATATTTATAATCAGCACAATCATCAAACGATTGGCTTTAGGACATAGTTTCCAACAACTCTCACTTGGACTAAAGTCAATCAATATAGTATCATATATCCATCTTTGATTTATCATCTCAAAACTCCTAGATACCGAGGTTTTAGTAAATAGGTTGGTCAAATTTTCTTTTTCATCGATCTTTTAAAGATTGACGTCACCTTAACAGATTTTTTGAATAAGGTGGTAGCGATGCAAAATACTTGGTAAGCTAATGGGACTTCGGCTTCTTGGCATGAGCTATAGCTCCAGTGTTAACAATACAGTAGGACCATCATTGGATGGTGCCACTCTTAGCTTACCAGTGAACCTATACAATCACATAGCTTCCTTGTAAGCATCGAATGCTGCAATGCATTCTGCGTCGCAATTTAAATTTGGCAATATTTTTCTGCTTGGAACCTCTCCAACAGATTGCTCCATTATTTAAGGTAAGAATGTATTTTGATATGTTCTCACTATTATTATATCCAACTAAAAATTGAAGTCATATTCCATAAATTTTAAGTTAGATTCTCTATAATCGAGTCACCGATCCTTAGTATTTCTCAAATACTTAAGGATGTCCTCCTAGTGATTCTAACCCAAACCTTGCAAGTATCCACTCACTATCCTAGTGAGTATACCATATCCGATCTCATATATGGTGTAATGATAGAATAAATTCTACTCATAAACACCCTATGTATGTTGAACCGAGAAAATTCAAGCAGTCTCTTAGATCTATCTCTATAGATCTTTATCACTAGGATGAGAGATATTTTTCTCAAAGTCCTTTATGGAGAACAATAATAACAGTAAAACTTTTATTTTCTGTAATGTAAGAAATGTCATTCTCAATTAAGAGAATTTCATTGATAAACAAAATAAGAAATATACTCATAGAACTATTAATCCATTTGTATTTGCAGAGTTTTTCTTCATTCTCAACAAAGCCATGCATTTTGATCACTTATCAAAATGCACGTTTCAACTTCAAAATATTTAGCATTGCCACAAGAGAAAATATCTCGTTATGGTCAATATCATAATATTGACAATATCCTTAGGCAACCAGACGAGCTTTGTAGATCTCCACCTTCTCATCTGTGCTACTTTGATCCTATTGGAGATCCATTTACACTCTATTAACATTATCCTTTAGAGTGAATCAACGAGTGTCTATACACTGTTGACCTTCATGGACTCCATTTCGGACTTATGGCTCCAAGCTATTATTCGAAGTCGAATCTCTGTATGGCATCCATGTAGGTGATTAAATCTTTGTTGTTCTCATCGAGTTCAATAGGATCACGTCCCGGACCTAGATACCGAAGTATCTATCCGACGGATGTGGTACTCTATCGGATCTCCTTAATGGTGCCTCTACAATAGGTTCTGAGTTTGATCTAATCAAATCTAGTTCTATGGGTTCACTAGATTGTGTTGGTTCTTCTACTTGTTGAACTTTATAAGTTTTACATTAAAAGCATCAGTACCTTCACCAAGGTACTCTTTTTTTGAAAAGAACATCAAACAACTCTTGTTCTTTAGCATGGTAGAAGTTATATCCCTTAGATTCTTTGGTTATCCTATAAAATTATATATATAGGATCGGGATCTAAGCCAATCGGTCTACAAATGCTTGACATAAAACAAACACTCCCAAACCCCAAGGTAAGAAAGTATCGGCTTATGTCTAGTTCATATCTCATATGGAGTCTTTGTAATTGATTAATTCAGAATCCAGTTCAGAATATAATAAGTAGTTTCAAGAGTATAACCTTAAGAGGAGACTGACAAACAAAGTCGATTTCAATAGGAGAGAATCCTATTCTCTTCTAGATATGTCAAAACTTATCCGAAGGGCATTCTCCTCTTTGGTCTGATCGAAGAGTTTCAATGCTCTTCCCAGTTTGTTTCTCTATCTTATTATAGAATTATTTGAATATTTCAAATAATTCAAATTTATGACAAACATATTCATAGATCCAATATATCAGTATATATCAGATTCAAAATATCATTGGCTTGTTTACCTTTTTCAGTAAAAGGTGACTTGGTCATCTTACTAAAGAGATAAGATTAACAGGTTGACAATGATTCACAATTATTAACTTCAAAAATTATCTTCTGTTATTCTTATTCTTGTTTAATGATCGAGCTTAAATTGCCAAAGGTAGACATTTATGACATTATCTATTTTCGAGTTTGTTTATTGTGTACATTATACTAACAGATTGTGACTATTCATAAATGTCATTTCTTAGCTGTCCACATGATTTTGACATCATTCATAGTGAAATCATAGAATCATTAGACAATAGTGACAATCACTAAAATGACATTGTTGGAATTGAAAATAAGCTCGACGATTCCTAAAACTAAGATTGGAATATAACTTCCAACTCCAGTGTTCAGGAAGCTCTTGCTATTTCCAATCTTTCTACTATCCTGAAGTCATTACAATAATTTGCATAGACTTCTGATATCCAATACCCAGATAGTAGTATCACAAATAAAGAATCTTATTCTCTTCTAGATATGTCAAAACTTACTCGAAGGGCATTCTCCTCTTTGGTCTGACTGAAGAGTTTCAATGCTCTTTCCAATTTATTTCTCTACCTTATTATGAAATTATTTAAATATTTCAAATAATCCAAATTTATGACAAACATATTTATAGATCCAATATATCAGTATATATCAGATTCAGAATATCATTGGCTTGTTTACCTTTTCCAGCAAAAGGTGACTTGGTCATCTTACTAAAGAGATAGAATTAACAGGTTGACAATAATTCACAATCATTAACTTCAAAAATTATCTCCTATTGATCTTATTCTTATTTAATGACCGAGCTTAAATTACCAAAGGTAGACATTTGTGACATTATCTACTTTAGAGTTTGTTTATTGTATACATTATATTAACAGGCTGTGACTATTCATAAATGTCATTTCTTAGTTGTCCACATGATTTTGACATCATTCATAATGAAATTATAAAATCATTAGATAATAGTGACAATCACTAAAATGATATTGTTGGAATTGAAAATAAGCTCGATGATTCCTAAAACTAAGATTAGAACATAACTTCTAACTCCAATGTTCAGGAAGCTCTTGCTATTTCTAATCTTTCTACTATCCTGAAGTCATTACAATAATTTGCATAGACTTCTAATATCCAATACCCAGATAGTAGTGTCACGGATAGAGAAATCACAAGGTATTATCATATAAGTATCTTGTCCAGCAATCTTTTACTGATTTCTCTTCTTTTGTCGGTTCGGATCAAGAGACTCTGTCAGACTAGATTAATCTTAGACTTTTTTGTTAGTTCGGACTCATTAGCCCAAGCACGACTCTTTTGCACTTTTATTTTCTTTTTCTTTCTTAAAGAATTATTGTCACACTTAAGACATATCTTCAAAGGTGCGAAAGAACTCCTTCAACATTTGAAGAATTTTCTTCCACTGAGCATCATCGAATTTACAACTAAATTGTGTTCTTTGCTACTCTCAATGACACCACACGATAATATGATCATATGGCCACTTCTGATAAGTATCTTTGATTGCATCACATGTGTTGGATATGAAAACTTTAGATGTTGGATCCATAATCATATTTAGGATCTATTCATACTCTAGAACTATTTGTAACTTCTGATACCAATTATCGAAGTTGGATCATATAAATTAGTCACTGTCAAACAGTGAATGGAGCAACTACATCTAGCCATAACTGAAAGGAAAACACAAAACCTCTATGTTTATGAATTGATTAAGCCTAAAGACTTGAATTTTAGTCTAAAGATTCTCTCACTATTTTAGTTGAATTGGTAGCCTTTACCTCTAATTCGAGAAATAACCTTTATTCCTTAGTGGATATTAGAATCCACACAGACTGCATATAGGTCCGAGGATGGCTCGATCAACCTATATAAATCTATGGATAGATTTTCAATCAATTATTTCTTTAAATAATTTTTAGTAATTAATTTTACCTCAAATTTTATTTCAGTAGGCGATGGGCCTCCACTGAAAATTTTGGTTAGGTCAAACTATTAACATAAACCTACTCAGTATTTCTAACTAATAAATCTAATCTCGAGAATGGCTCGATCAACCCAACCATCATCAGATAGTATAACAAACTCATCACATGATGAATGATAATTCCATCATTCAGAGAGAACATCAGATGGATGGCGTCTGCAATGTTAATCAGAAATAATAGATCCATTATCATTTATCTTAATGGGAGGCTATGATCTAGTTACCTCCATAACTAGCTCATTTTATGGACCTAATAATTTAGAAGATTTAAGAATCAGTTTAGAGAAGAGATGAGAAGAGATCAATCAGTAAACCATAATCCTCCCACTGATTTCACTAAGTTATTGAATTGGATTTGGATCATACTAGTTGAAATGGTACCTAGATCATTCACACTAATCAACCTTAATGGCATGGATCAACTCGAATCACTTAGCGATCTAATTAAGACATAATTTATCAAATTGGCCAGGTAAGTGAGATCGATGGGAGGGTGCTAAGCTTGCTTTAGATAGCATCGAAATAGCTAGGTAAGCTGCTCTCAATTAAAAATCACCGATCAAAATGCCAAACTTACCTTAGACACCAATTGGTTAATTAGTTTTGATTTGACCAACCTAATGATTCGGGTTCAACCACTGAGCCACAATCAAGGTCTATTTGATCTAATCAAAGACATGGACTTGACCATCTACAACTATTGTATTGGTTCTAGAAAAATTCTGATTTAATCTAATTCAATATTTAGTTAGATTTAATCAATTTTTTTAGTTAGTTCATTAACTTTTTGATTCTAACCTTAGGTCTAATCTAATTAGAAGGATCTGATTTGAGCTAATCTATGCCCCAATATTTTATGCGAATGATATTAGATTTTTAATTTACAATTCTAGATTTAATCGATTCTACACTTAATTCTCAATTAAGTTCAGCATCAACATGGGTTTAGGTTATGGTTTAAAATAATTTCCACCTTTCATTTTATAAATAATTTATAATAAATTTTATGCAAAAATTTTCTATTCTGAAACTAGATTGACTCAATCAACATTGAGCCAGCTACATAAGGAGACTGAGTCAACTTAGTTTAAAACTGGATTAGCTCAGTAATTGTGTGAGCATGATTCAAAAAGTTCAGATCTGAAAATTTTTATATAATATTAAAATAAAATCAATCATAATATTTTTAGATTATATCTAAAATTTTTTATGATTCAAGATTTTATTTTTTCATGATTAAAATAATTTTAATCACATAGATTAGATGTCTTACATTTCATACAACTTTGTATCATATACAACAAATCTAAGATTTCAAGATCTAAAATTTTGCAGAAAAGTAAGTTCTTTCTTTCGCATTCTTCTTCATGGGATCTAATCATATGGCACCCCTACATGCCATAAGAGCACCCCATCGAATAGGAAGAGAGGATCTTTAAACCCTTCTTGCTCCTATGATCGGATAGCCTGATGATCAACCCAATCCAAGTACTTGCAAATCAGATCATCTAATCTAATCACATATTATATATACTTGAATTTAAATATAATCTAAATTATATTAGATCTGATTATAATTTTAGATCATATCTAAATTAGATCATAAATATCACATGCATGATATAAAATCAGATTTTTTAAGGATCAGCACAGACTAGGACAACTTTTTTATTGTAAGGGATAAATCCTACAGTAGGACAACTTTATATCAGTTTGTATGATCAATCATTAATTAAATTTAAATTAAAATATCATATATTAAATTTAAATAAAATTAAATTTCAGATTTAATATACATATAAATCATGTCATAATGAACCTAGGCTCTGATACCATTGTTAGAGAATACAGGCGATTTTATGTATGTATTTTAAATTTTTTTATAAAAATTATAGCAGAAGATAATTAAATTAATTAAATTAATCTAATATATATATAATCTAATTATTAAATCAATCTACTTGAAGATCTATGATATATTATATTGTATATAAAATCTGAAAAAATACTGAAGATAAAATCAGCATGCATGCATGTGTGCAGTAGATCACATCTACTTCTAATCTGAGTTCAGAACTCGATACCTTTACGTGGATCGATGATCACCACTATTGAGAGATATGATGGATAGGATCTTTGCTAGTTTTTTATAGTTACACATGCATCCGACCTCTATAAAAAATTCATTCGAAGCCCCGATCTAATCGATCTTCTCGGGAGTGCTAGCTCGCATGAAGATCTTCTTCTTGATCGATCTGGATCTTTTCTTTAAATCTTTAAAAATTTTCTTAAAATTGAAGATAAACTTCTAGAAGAGATGAAGAGGTAAAAGAAAGATGAAGAAAAAAATAATTTTTTTTTAATTTATTTGCTCTTTTCAAACCCTTAGAACCAAAAATCTAAAATTTAGGTTTTTTCGCACACCCCAAGAGAGAGGACCTTCCTCTCTATTTTTCATGTCATGAACTATGCACAAACTTTCACCACATGAAGAGCTCTCTTCCAGTATCTTACACACATAAAAAAAATCATAAAAATCCCTTTTATAGACATGTAAGAAGGTGGGGTGAAGAGTCCTAGTGATCCTGGACTCTTACAGGATTCCACCTTCCTTCAAAATTCTATATCCCAAAATATATCAAAAAAATATGGGATACTCTTTTTCATATTTTTTTATAATAAATTAGTTCTCTAACTAATTTTTTACAAAAATCTCCTCAAAATATGATATATATAAGGAGAAAAAAATTTATTGGCATGGAGAGGTTGATCTGGATGAGAACAGATTCTCCTGATAAAGAATATTTTAAAATCTAATTTTAAAATTTTTCTTTTATCAAAACTAATTTAGATTTAGATGTAAGATAGATAAGGAAAAGAACTCTTTGGTGTAAAAAAATCTCATACAAAATAATTTTGTGTGTGGAGATATATGGCATGCAAACTGGATTGGCGCAGGGATAAGAGTCCTATTCCAATAAGGACTCCTAATTTCTTTATTTGAATTCAAACCAAATCACATTTGCTTTAGCCCAAATAAAATATATAAAATTTAATTTAATTAGGTTCATAAATTTTTAATCAAATTTTAATTAAATTAAAAATTAATTGAATCGAAGTCCTAATCAAATTAGGGATAATTCTCCTTTAGCAATTAGATCATCTCATAACCTAATCGAGTCAAACCTAATTGAATCTATTTCAATTAGATTTTATTTAATCTTTTTTGTTTAATCAAATTAAGCTAATCAAAAATCTAATTATTAATTAATTTTTTATTAATTTATTAATATTTGATAAATTAATTTATTGTAACTTTTGCATAAGGATAACCATCAGTCATATTGATGATTAAGCCCTTGAACGATTCTCAATCATTGATCAGCCACATGATCAGTTAGAATCTTCTTTTGAGTGTGACCCCATAGGTTTGAATCTAAGTCGGTGGTACAGAAATAACTTTTTGAATTAATCGATGTAACCATCTAGCAATGATGACCCAACATTCGAATAGGTTGAATGATGGCGAAGCAACATTCAAGAACCTATTGGCATATGGTTATCGTATAATTCATCTCTTTGACCCTAATGCTCAAGGATGACCTAAAATTTAACTGTCAATCCTAAATAAGTCATCCATATTGTATTTTAATCTTTTTCAAATCCATCATATGGATTATCCGGGTCCAGATTTTGCTAAATTACAATACACTGATGCATATCTCCTACT
Source organism: Elaeis guineensis (assembly GCF_000442705.2). Lineage (NCBI taxonomy): Eukaryota > Viridiplantae > Streptophyta > Magnoliopsida > Arecales > Arecaceae > Elaeis > Elaeis guineensis. The sequence continues at coordinate 60,715,749 of NC_026001.2, forward strand.
AATTCGGAGGGTTCAATCCCATCTTAACTCATGCATCAACTTGACAAGTACTTGACTGTATCAAAAATCTTCTATCATTGAATTAAAAAACTCAATTAGTCTGACAATAAAGTATAGTGAGTTGCTTCCAAGTCACCGTGGTGATTTTAGATCGGACAGACACTTATATCCATACCCTTCACGAGCTACCCTTGACAGCAGAGTACTCCATAGTTGGTCATATTCAGTGATGATGCACTTCTATATCTCACCTGCATGCTATATCAGTATCTCCATACTATTTGGTTACGAGGACAACCAATGCATATGGCATACAACGATCTATACTTGATATCACTATCATCCTAGTAATAGCATATCGTTTGGTCATGAACCAGTTTAAGGACTACGCGATAAATTCTTCTTTATCGATCCAAATAGTCCTAAGGACTTCATCACAATATAGGAGTTCATTAGAAGATGTAATCTTGTGATGAAAAATACCAAATAACTTTTATTATTGATCAATTCATATATATATTTATAATCAGCGCAATCGTCAAACGATTGGCTTTAGGACATAATTTCCAACATTTACAAGATGAGCACAATCATCAATAGGCTGACGATTGATATTGAAACATATTTTCCAACAACTCTCACTTGGACTAAAGTTAATCGATACAGTATCGAATACCCATCTTCGACTTATGATCATCAAACTCATTGATTCTGAGAGCTTTAGTAAATGGGTCGGTCAGGTTCTCTTTTCCATCGATCTTCTGAAGGTCGACGTTACCTTGATCCACGATCTCTTGGATAAGGTGATAGCGGCGTAGAATATATTTGGTGTGCTGATGGGACCTCGGCTCTTTGGCTTGAGCAATGGCTCCAGTATTGTCGCAGTATAACAAGACAGGGCCATCAATGGAGGGTGCCACTCCGAGCTCACCGATGAACTTTCACAACTATACAGCTTCCTTCGCAGCATCGGATGCCGCAATATACTCTGCTTCACAAATAGAGTCTACCACAATGTGTTGCTTGAAACTTTTCCAGCAATCACTCCACCATTTAGGATAAAAATATAATCTGACACACTTTTACTATCGTCATGATCTGATTGAAAGTTGAAGTCAATGAATCCCACCAGTTTCAAGTCAGTTTCACCATTTATAAGCCACTGGTCCTTAGTATTTCTCAAATACTTAAGAATGGTCTTTATGACCTTCCAGTGGTTCTCTCCTAGATCAGACTGGTATCTACTTACTACCCCTAGTGAGTATGCCACGTCTGGTCTCGTACATGTCATGGCGTACATAATAAAATCCATTATCGAAGCATATAGAACTCTACTCATATACTTTCTTTCTTAAGGAGTTGTCGGATAATTTCCTTTTGAAAGAGAAATTTTTGGGCCTATCGAAAGATAGCCTTTTTTGAAATTTTCCATACTAAATTGTTTCAGCATGGTATCCATGTACGTAGATTGTGAGAGCCCAAATAGCCTCTTAGATCTATCTCTATAGATTTTCATCCTTAGGATGTAGGTTGCTTCTCCCAGATCCTTCATGGAGAACTGTGACAATAGCCACACTTTTATTTTTTGTAATGCAGAGACATCATTTTCGATTAAGAGAATGTCATCCACATACAATACAAGAAATATAATTATTGATCTATTTGCCCACTTATATATGCAAATTTTCTCTCCATTCTTAATGAAGCCATACATTATGATCATCTTATCAAAATGCATGTTCCAACTCCGAGATGCTTGCTTCAATCCATAAATGGATCTCTGAAGCTTGCACACCTTAGACTCATCTGTGGATGTGAATACTTCAGGTTGTATCATATACACCTCTTCGTTCAACTCTCTATTTAGGAAAGTTGTTTTCACATCCATCTGCCAGACTTCATAGTCCAGATATGCTACTATCGCAAGCATGATCTGAATAGATTTAAATATTGTCACAGAAAAAAATATCTCATCATAATCAATACTATAATGCTGACGATAACTTTTGGTAACCAAATAGGCTTTATAGGTCTCTACCTTCCCATCTGCGCCCCTCTTCCTCTTGAAGACCCACTTACACCTTATGAGTTTAACCCCTTCAGGTGGGTCAACCAATGTCCATACATCGTTGACCTTCATGAACTCTATTTTAAATTTTATAGCTTCTAGCCATTTGTCAGAGTCAGACCTCTGTATCGCATCTGTGTAGGTGATCAGATCCTCATTGTTCTTATCGAGTTCAACAGGATCTCCATCCCAGATCAAGAAACTTAAATATTTGTCTGGTTGATGTGGTACTTTATCAGATCGCCTTAAGGATGTTTGTATGTTGGGCTCCAGATTTGATCTCATCAAATCCGGTTCAGATTTAATCATTGGTGTCGGTTCTTTTACCTGTCGAACTTCATCAAGTTCAATTTTAGAGGCACTTATTCCTTCATCAAGAAACTTTTTTTTTCAAAAAGTGTGCCTTACTGCTGACAAATACCTTTTATTTAGCAGACGGATAAAAGTAATATCCCCTCATTTTCTTAGGGTACCCTACCAAATTATATTTATCGAATCTAGGGCTGAGCTTGTCAGTTTGTAATCGTTTAACATAAGCCGGACATCTCCAGACCCTAAAGTAAGAGAGGTTCGGCCTACATCCTGATCATATCTCATATGGTATCTTACTAACTGACTTGCTCAAAATATTATTGAGCACAAGATAGGCTATTTCAAGTATATATCTTCAAAAAGAGATCGATAGAATTGCAAATCCCATCATGGACCGAACCATATCTAACAAAGTTCGATTCCTCTTTTTTGAGATGCCATCATGCTGTGGTGTCCCTGGAGGGGTCCATTGGAAGAAAATTTTATTCTCTCCTAGATATGTTAGAAATTCATTGGAGAGGTATTCACCTCTTCGATCAGACTGAAGAGTTTTAATACTTTTTTCAGTTTGTTTCTCTACTTCATTATGAAAATGTTTGAATATTTCAAATGATTCAAAATTATGTTTCATCAACTAGACGTACCCATACCTAGATAGGTCATCTGTGAATATAATGAAATAGCTATACCCTCCTTTGGTATATGTGCTCATGGGTCCACATATATCAGTAGATATCAGACCCAGCACATCACTGGCTCGTTCATCTTTTTTAGTAAAAAATGACTTGATCATCTTTTCAAGCAAACAAGACTCACAAGTAGGTAATGATGCATAATCATTTTTATCAAGAATCCCTTGAGCTAACCTATTCATCTTGTTCTTGTTGATATGACCTAGCCTACAATGCCAAAGATAGGCATCTGTGACATCATCTATTCTAGAGCATTTATTTGAAATGTATATTATATTAGGCCTAGATACAATGTAAATACCATTGTTCAACTATCCACGTAAAACTGTAATACCATTCAAAATGATATCACAAAAATTTTTTTTTATTGATATTTCATAATTAAAATTGGCCAAAAGATCTACAAAAATAATATTTAAAAAAAAACTAGGATAGTAATGACACTCATCAAGAATAATGTAACGATATTCGAATACAAGCTTGATGATTCCTAAAGCTAGAACTGAAGCTCATCTTCCATCTCCAACATTCAGAAATCTCTTGCCATCTCTAAATCTCTTAGTGATCTGAAGATCCTGCAATGAATTACAAATATAAATAGGACTGTCGATATTCAATACCCATATCATTGTATCAAAAAGAGAGAAGTTACAAGGTGTTATCATATAAGTACTTTGTCTAGCAACTAATTACTTCTTCTTTGGCCTGTTCTCCAACATTCAGAAATCTCTCGCCATCTCTAAATCTCTTAGTGATCTGAAGATCCTGCAATGAATTACAAATATAAATAGGACTGTCGATATTCAATATCCATATCATTGTATCAAAAAGAGAGAAGTTACAAGGTGTTATCATATAAGTACTTTGTCTAGCAACTAATTACTTCTTCTTCTTTGGCCTGTTCGAATCAAGAGAAGTGATATACTGAGGATAATTTCTCTTCCAGTGACCTTGCTTCTTGCAAAAGAAGCACTCTGTCTGACTTTGATCAGCCTTGAACTTGAGTTTTTGGGACTGACTCCCAGCACCAGGCACCTTCTTATTTTTTTTCTTTTTTTTTTTTAAAGAGACGATGACTATCCGAAGAAGATCCTCCCATTAGATTCACCATCTCCTTGTGGAGCTGGTGATTTTTCTCAAAAGTTTGTAGCAACCCCAACAGATCGTGGTAGTTGATTACAGGCTTTGCATGCTGAAATGACTGAGGAATGACAGGTAGGACTTGGGTAAGAAGTTCAGGATCGCATCCTTCCCTAGTTGTTCGTGCAAGGAGAAATTAAGTTTGCTTAATTTTTTAATCTACTCGATCATAAATAATACATGATCAGTAACATATGCACCCTCTCTCATCTGGGCATTAAAAATGGTGCAACTAGTTTTGTGCCACTCAATGTCATCAGGAGTATTAAAGAAATCCCTCAACACTTAATGCATTTCCTCTAGTTGAGCTTCTTTAAATTTTTGGTTGGACTCGTCATTCATAGAGGCCCAGATAATACAATGAACCATGGTGCGATCGTTGAGCCACTTCAAATAAGTATCTCGAACCACACCTCGGGTGTTAGGAGCAGGCTCCTCAGGTGTTGGATCCATTATCACATAAAGGATCCTCTCGTGCTCCAAGACTATCTTTAACTTTTGATATCAATTATCGAAATTCGATCTGATAAACTTCTCACTGTCCAACAGTGATCGGAGTGATAAATTTGAGGCCATATCTACACACATAAAAAAAATATAAAATTTAATTAGTATATAAATTTATTGATCCTAAAGACATGAACTTTAATCTAAAATTTTTTTCATTATTTTATACGAATTGATAGCCTCTACCTCTAATTTGAAGAATTACCTTAATTTTTTAGCAGGTACTAGAATCCACATAGACTACATATAGGCCCGAGGATGGCTCGATCAATCCATATACTCCTATGGGTAGGTTCTCAATCAATTATTTCTTCAAACAACTTTTAGTATTTAATTTAGCCCTAGATTTCATTTCAGTAGGTGATGGGCCTCCACTGAAAGTTTTGATTAGGTCAAACCATTAACATGAATCTACTCAGTGATTCTATCTAATGAGTGATCAGGCCTGAGAATGGCTCGATCAACCCAACCATCATCAGATAGTTTAAAGAGTCATCATATGATGAATGATAATTCCATTATTCAGAGTGAACACCAGACAGATGGCATCTATAATGTCAATCATAAATAATGGATCCATTACCATTCACCTTAATAGGAGGCTATGATCTAGTTATCACCATAACTAGCTCATTTTAGAAACCTAATAATTTAAAAAATTTAGTCAGTTTAGAGAAGAAGAGAGAAGAAAAGGTCAATCAGTAGACCACAATCCTCCCACTGACTTCATCAAGTCACTGAATTGGATTAGGTCATGTTGATTGTGGCACCTAGATCAGTCACACTGATCAACCTTAATGGCATGGGCTAACTCGAATCACTAAGTGATCTAACCAAATTCTTGTTCACCAAATTGGTCAGATAAGTGAGATCGATGGGAGGGTCTGCTAAGCTTGCCATAGACACCATCAAAATGACCAGATTGTTAGAAAATCACTACGATTTCGTACGTGTAATTCAAAAATTTTTTCTAAACATCTATACAGTGAAAATAAATAAATTAAAATAATTTTAATTTACATGTAATAGATAAGATCTGAAAATTATAGCATGGATCTTGATATGAATAAGTACCCATGATCTGAAATCTAAAAAAAAAATAATCGTTAGTAAAAACAAAATGAAGATCGGATCTCCATACCTCGGATCCTGCGGATGTCTCGGGTTCTGATCGTAGCCATGCACGCATCTGACCTCTGTTGGTATCCACATGAAGCCATCTTATCAGAGCATCAAGATCATTGGTGTGCTAGCACCTTGCAGATCTCGCTCCTCATCCTTGGATCTTGATCTCTTTTTTCAAATCTTAAAGAAGAATATCACTGCACAAACTTTTTCGCACAGATCCGATAGGATTTGAACCAGATCACCATGAAGAGAAGAAGAACCTTCTTCTTCTCTTCTTCTCTTCTTCTCTCTCTTTTTCTCTCTTAGATTTGATCACCATCGGATCTAGGCATTGGATGAAGGGGAGAAGGGCAGAGGAGGCATTGGGAAGAATTTTGATGTAAGAAAGAAGAGCTTCATCCCCTTAGCGCATGCCATCTCTCCTCCTTTTATTTTTGTCACTCCAACTAGATCTCTCACACTCCAAACCCTTCTTAACACCTTAAAAGATCAAATCCCATTAGATCTTGGGCATCCAAAACAAAAAGAATGGATGAGATGCATTGAGATAAGGGAAGAAAGAAGCAGAGATGTCTCACGCCAACAATTAGCACACGTCCCAACTTTCTCAAATTTTTTTGTCATATAAAAAAAGTCTTCCATGCCCTAATCAGAGAGATTTCTATCCTATTTTAAATCAAATTTAAATAAAAAAAATCTAGATAAAAAAGAGTTCCAGATAAGGTGGGGTGCCAACTATTGGCGTCTGCTCCCCATTCACGCATGCTAAGGAAAAAGGATATGAAAAAATAATACCCCACTTTTTTTTTTGGCATAAATTTTAGAAAAAAAGTCTCAGAGAACTTGGGCTCTCTGATTCATGGTTGATCTGGTTCAAATAGAGCCTCAATCAGGTTTAAATTGAGTTCGAAACGAGCCAAATTCATAAAGGCTGTCAAGCCTGATCCAATCAGGCCTGAAATCTAAATCTGATTTAGATAATAGAACCTAATTAATATTAAATTAAATTAAGTCTAATTAAATTAAATCTGATTTAAATTAATTAAGACTTAATTTATAATTTAATCAGTCTAAAAAAAATTACAGCATTTGTAATTAAGTCCCTGCACTAATAATTAGCAGCTGTCAAAATTGTAACGCTTACAAATTAGCAGTTTCTAAAATTCAAACTATCAATCTGATTGATAATTCGAATATGATCCAAGTCATTGATCAGTCAAGCTCATTTTGTGTGTGACCCCTTAGGTTCTATTCTGTCTAGCAGTGAGACATATCGTGATCTCTATCATAGTATCATCGAAACTCTTTTCGATGGACTGAAATGATTCCAACTCACCTTAACAAAGATTGTTGATTCAAAAATAATCTTAGTGAGTTCTAATGATCCATCAGTGACGTCTAGCAACATGTAGTGGCAACCCAGTAAAATAAAAAAATGAACCTCTAGGTGCAGTTATTATGTGATACAATCTCTCTATCGAGGGTCCTGACTTGATGGAGATCATGGAGAACTCGTCAAACCCCAGCATTAGTCATATGCTAGATTGGCTTGACTCGAGTTCATTTGTGAATCCCGTAGAAACTCTTTCCTAGTATTCACACTTACTCTAGCCAGAGATTTTTTTTTTTGAACTCAGTCTTATGAATCACATAGGACTTCTCCTTTTCTACCAAAGTCGATAGATTCCATCTAGGTGTATCCTACTCCAAACAGCGAATCTAAACCTACATAGCAACATATATAGTAAGAACCCATATGGCTAGGGACCAAAAGAACGTACAGTCAAACTATTAGCCTCACTGTGAATAGCTAACATACTGCAGGTCAAAGGATTAGTCACACCACTGTAGCATCAAGAAAACCACTGACGAGTGAGTAGACAACTAAGTGGTTTCTCATGTTGGTCATGCTCAGTGCAAGTTATTCTCTAACAACCACCTGTACTCTCACCTCAGTGTCTCTACACCGCAGACTCAAGACTCATCTGCCCTAAAGGAAGGTGATCTATGCACCGATCTCGAATGGATTGATCACTATCCTCTGTGACGATCCTTCGATCGAGAGCATTTAAAAATTAAATACTAATGATATATGTTTCAAATTATCAACACCTTGAGAATATACAAAATCATCTTTGTTAATTTTTAGGATAAATCATGGACACATAAATATGATTAGTTATTAAGATTGTCCAACAAGTACAAAACATATCTTAGAAAAAAGTATGTGTCAGCCAAGATTGGCTTATAGAGCACACATCTAGCAAACTCTCACTTTCACTAAAGCCAATCTGCCATATACTTGAGCCTCATCTTCTGAAGATAGGCTTCAGTATTTAGCTGGCTAAGTGACTTGGGCCTACCACTATCATGTGGGGTCTACTCTCTTCACCTCCATGTATTTCTACTTGAGGTAATCGCATATATCTGTTCTATGTGCATGGACTTCTGGTGAGACCTTGGCTCTTTAGCGAGGGCTATGGACCGTTATCTTTGCAGTACAATGTCATAGCATCTAATGGTATGACATCTAAGTCTGCAACTATCATAAGAACCAAAATGCATCTTGCACATCTATAGTATATTCAGCTTCCATTGGTTGATTGCTTGGAACCCTTCCATCATATCGAACCAACATAACTTAAGAATACATGCTGATGTAGACATTCTACCATCAGTATCAGTGTATCTTTCCACTCTTAGCTCTAACCCTTCTTCAAAGATGAAGAATAATCCCTTAGTACTTCTCAATACATAGGGATATTTTCATAGCAATTCAATACTCCCAGTCTGGATTCGACTAATATTTGCTCACAATTTTCACAGCAAGATATACCAAGTCAAGTACATAGTATGGCATACACCTATACCCAAGAGGATAACGGATCCTTCTTAGAGGTTTCAATGCTGAACCCTTTCAGCACCTCTTCTATGTACTTATCTGTGACAAATATCCTTTTAGGATCTATCTCTACAGACTTTTTATTTTCAGAATATTTGACCTAGATCTTTGAAAAAAAATTCTATATGTAACCACATTATAATCGATGTCAGCATGGGATCCTCCCACTGACCTTTATGTAACTACATGATTTCTCATATCATGTTGTTATAGGTTTTAGGATCATCCCTATGTTCCCAATCTCCCTCGAGAAATACTTTCTCTAAATCTTTTATAAAAATACCAAGTATCTTTCTAAAAAATAGGAGATCCTACTAGATCTACGAGGTGGAGAAGGTACTATATATACTGGCTCATTCTAAATAGGTTGTACAGGTCCTGTGACTTGTTATTCTTTAGAGATTTTTCTTTAACTTCATCCTCCCACTGTTTTCAAAGAAAACAATATGAAAATCATATTGTGAACTATTAGAAAGAAAAAGTGACATCCCAAACCCTTTTGGGATACTTCATAAACGAGTTCTTATAGACCTATCCTCTAACTTGTCCATCATATCATATCTCATATGGTGTGGTGAAACCAACTTTAGAGGAAACCTAATTTAAATTTCAAAAATTAAATCTTGTTCCTAAAGAAACAATAATTGAACTAGTGATATTCATGATGGACTGGACCATATCTCATATAGTGCCATCGCTCCTCATAAATACACCGTTGAGCTGAGGTGTACAAAGAGAATTTTATCATGAAACTATACCATTCTCTTTAGATAATCGATAAATTTTCTATTTGGTATTGCATCTTCGATCTAATCGAAATATCTTTAGAAATTTTTTAATTTATCTTTTCTACTTCACATCTGAATTCTTTGAACCTTTCAAAGTCTTTCAGATTTGTATCTCATATACATATCTATACCATGATGCTCATCGATAAAGGTGATGAAGTAGTGACAACCTCCCATTCTGGCTCATCAAATGGGCCATGCACATCGTATGTGTACTAGGATAAGTATCTCACTGGTCCTATCCCTTTGACCATCAAAGAACAGCTTGGTCATTAATCTTTAAAGAGATGATTCACAGACTAGATGTGACTTAACAATCAATGACCTAAAGGCCCATGTTCTCTAGTCAATAAATTATTTCACCTCATACATGACCTAGCCAAAAGAACCATTTATATACTTCAGATTATTTGGATCTGGATCTCTTAGACCCAATGGCCTTTACTATTTACTCAAATAATTTTTTACAAATGTATCACCATGCAAATGATAAAAATTAAATCCAAATGATAATCATCGAGATTAGGTGCCCACAGTCTAATGCAACTTTTGCACCATTGCCGACTCAAAAGAGTCACTTCACCTTCCTCAGTCCTCTTCCTTCCTTAGACCTTATATTAAAGTGCATAATATGCATTAGAGTCTAAAGAAAAAGAGAAAACTATAAGATCAATTATGAGCAATTTGACATACCTTTCAAAGGCATGTAAATGTTCTTTAGGTTCTCCAGGTATGTACCTCTGAACTTTTCAAGATTTTTTAGTTACCAGTATATCGATCAATTCATTAAGGTGCTATAATATTTATTCATATAATAGTTTCATAAACTATTCATATGAATCAAAAATTATAGGATCAAATTCATTAGCAATTTCTTATGCACGATCATGTCGAGTCTTTCAAGCTCTTCAATATCCTTGATCATCGATCATAAACAAACTGTCCATCACGTATCTCATGCATTGTGCGACTCTGATCATCTCACAACTATTACATATGAATCAGCATGTCATTGGTAGTTTATATGTTCTTATGTATCCATTGGATTTATCAACTATGAAGTCCAATTTATAGCACTTAATCTAATTGTCAATGTCCAACCATTTGTCAAGTATAGCTCGTTGACTATAGATTGGATGAGCTGATGATATTGGGTTAACCTGATCAAGAACATGGTTTAATTTCTAAAAACTAAGAACTATTCTTAAATTTTTGAGTCAAAATATATAGTCAATTTTGGTTAAGTGGTAAATATCTAGGATTCGAGCTAGAGGATTGGAAGCTGAAGAATTCATCATAGAGAGTAAAAATTTAATTAGATAATTATACTTGTAATAGTTTGTTTTAAAGACTTTTAAAATAAATAAAGGGCTTTCACTAATTGTTCGAGTCTCTCACACTCCTCGAGTGGAGAAACAAAAATCCTAACATGATAATAGTTCTAGTGGGTGCTGCAGTCTCATCGATGTATGGCACCTTACCTAATAGTTATTGGTGACATGTATACCAATGCGTGGATAATTCTTTGTGCAGATGCTTCTCCATGTATGTTGCAGCATTTTGATCTTTATAAGTTCTGTGGCCTCACCTAACAGTTATTGACACATTCCTTAGTTAAGTCCGATCGACCGTTCACCAGCGAGTGTAAAGCCATCATTGGATCCCTCACTTAACAGTTATTGGGCCCAACCCCATCTTTACCTTGGGACATCTAATGCCAATAGAGTGGTTGTGCCTTTCTGATGCAACCGAACCACTGTAATCAGTCAAGAATAATTTGTTGGATTTGTACCCTAGAAGTCAATTGTTGGCTAACACATTATATAATTCTTGGACCTATACTTATATTTATAATTTTTATTATCAATAAAAGACTTTTTCTTTTCAATCAAGTTTAAATATCCATGATTTATCTTAAAAATTAATAAAAATAATTTTTGTATATTCTTAAAGAGTTAAGAATTTGAGATATATATTAATTAGTGGTTAATTTCTAAATGCTCCCAATCAAAGGATTGTCATGGAGGATAGTGATCAATCCATGTGAGATCGATGCACGATTCACCTTTCTTGTGGGCAGATGAGTCTCAGATCTATGGTGTAGAGATGCTGGGGTAAAAGTGTAGGTGGTTGTTAGAGAACAACTTGTACTGAGCGTGACTAATATGAGAACCACATGGATGTCTACTCACTCGTTAGTGGTCTTCTCGATACTGCAGTGGTGTAAGCGGTCCTTTGACCTGCAGTGTCATTGGTTATTCGTAATGAAGCTACTGGATTTGATTGTAAGTTCTCTTGGTCTCTAGCTATTTGGATCCTTACTGTGTATGTTGGCTTCAGTAGGTTTAGGTTCGCTATTTGGAGTAGGATGCATCTAGATGGGATCTATCAATCTTGATAGAAAAGGAGAAGTCCTATGCAATTTGTGAGACTGAATTCAGAAAGTCTTTAATCAAAACAAGTGTGAATACTAGAAAAGAGTTTTCACGGGATTCACAAATAAAATTGAGTCGAGCTAATCTAGCATATGACTGATGATGGGGTCTGACGAGCTCTCCATGATCTCCGTCAAGTCAGAAGTCACGATAGAAGGACTGAATCATACGATAACTATACTTAAGGATTCATACTTTCATTCACTAAGTTGCCACTATATACTGCTAGGTGTCATTGGTGGATTGTGAAACTCTTCGGGCGTTATCTTGATGATCGATGGCCTTCGAAGGATAGAATTAAAAATGTTCCAATCTATCGAAAAGAGTTTCGATGATATTATGATAGAGATCACAATATATCTCACTATTAGATAGAATAGAACCTATGGGGTCACACATTAAGAGATTTAATCTTGAATTTATCAATTGGGCTTATGAAATTTCAATTGGGTTAGGATTTATTGAAATTCTATTAGGTTTATGAGAACCAGACTAGCACATGATTAAACCTAATTCTTCTCAGAACTTTTGATTTGATCAAATCTATAACTTTGAACCTAACCTAAAATTATTTGGATTTAATTAGACTCTTAATTGTAAGCTCAAGAGGATTTGATTAAGTCAATTAGTTAGCATAATTATCCTAATATTATCTCTTCTTTATGTCCTAATTATCTCTAAGTATGCATATGGAATAGATGGAAGAATATGTGGCACATCTTTTTCTTTTTGAAAATTATTGGATGCCATATCCTAGAGGGTCCACCCCCTCTTATGTGTCATGGTGTGGAGGAGAGAGAGTGGGGTCCACATCCCATCTCTTTTGGCTAGAGATCCTTTTGTGGGGTGCCAAGAGTTGGCACCCCAACCACCTGACATATATTCCATGGATGCCTGTTGTACATACTTAAAAGGACTGATTAATTATCATTTATATCTGATTTTATTTGGTATAAATCAAATTTAAAAGGTAGAGAATTCTTATGAGATAAGAATCTACCTTTTTAAGTTGATAGGATTCCTGATATATGTCAGGGCAGTGTCTATTTATAAAGGATGGTCTCTAAGGTTTAAAAGAATGAATTTTTGATCAACAAAACTCTCCCTCTCTCAATCTCCATGCCTCCTCTCATTATTTTCTTCCTTTTCATGCCCAAAAGTTGGGTTCTCTCTCTTCCACATGCCTAGAAGAAGTTCTGGTGACTTAAAGATCAAGGATCGAGGAGAAAAAAAAGAAGGCTGCAGATCAAGGAGTTGATCTCGCAGTTAAGATCAAAGAAGTTGATCAAAGTCTTCAAGACCAAGATTCTTCTTGAGAAGAAGAATCTCATATGAGAAGAAAAAATTTTAGATCAATCCCGATGGATATCCGTAGAAGTCAGACATGTGTGCGGCTCAACCTTCTATGAATTTGAGATCATCAATAGCGGTGAATTTCTACCCGCATAAAGGTAATGAGATCTGATCTCATAATTTTTTTTTAAAATTTTAGATTGATAATACATGCTTTCTCTAGGCTTAGATAGGTTTAGATCTAATATCTAGTATATGGGGTTAAAGGGTTTAACCCATTTTATTTTTCGCTGTCAGTTTTCAAAGTTTTGAAATCTACACATGGTGCCTATCCGATTTTCTAACAGTGATATCAGAGCCACAGATTTTGAAAATACATATGATCTGGTTTTTAGATTAGATCTAAAAGTTTTAATGATTTAAAATTAATTTTATGCTGATATGAGGTTGTCCTAGTATAGGGTTTACCCCCTATATTGTAAAGGTTGTCCTAGCACAAGATTGATCGATTTTAAAAAATTATTTTTGAAATAATTAAATCAAATCTTTTAGATCTAAAAATTAACATATGTGATATGTTTAATTTGTGTTTAGATCTGAAATTAAAATGATTAAAAGCTCACATCAAACTGATATAAGATTGTCCTGATATAGGATTTATTCTTTACATTGTAAAGATTGTCCTAGTTTGATGTGAATCAATTTTTGAAAAAATATTTTTGAAATATTTTGATCATTATTTTAGATCTGATTTTATACATATTTGATATGTATAAATTTAATTTTAGATCTAAAATTAATGTATATGTGATGCATATTTGATTTAGATCTGAAACAACATATATTCGATATAGGAAACTAGGTTTAGATCTGAAATAGTTTCAAGATCATAAGCCATTAATTGCATGCAATGAAATATAATCTAAAAATTATTTTTAGATCTAAAATTATATTGTTGCATGTGGGTATGGGTTGAACAAATTAGGTCTAAGTGAATAAACTACAATTAGGGTCTAATTGATTAGATCAGGCTAGAACTCATCTTCGATTTTGAGTAGTTGATTGAACCTAATCGATGGATGATTAGGATTAGATCAAAGGGGCTTAAAGTCGACTTTAGTTGTAGTTGATCATATCGATTCATATTTTTGATGTGAGTTGATTGATTTAAGACCGAATTTGGCTCAGTGGTTCGGGCCCATCTCAATAGATTAATCTAATCGATTCTAATCGACCAATTTGATGTCTAAAGTAAGTATTTAGATAGTAATTATTTAATTAGTTCTATTGTCTGATCTGATCAATTTTGATTGGTGTCTAAGGAAGCAACGGGGGGACCCCCATGCATCTTAACTTACCTGGCCATCTTGGAAGATTCAGTTTCGTATTAGGTTACTTGTTGACTTGAGTTCACCCATACCAACTAGGATGGTTAGACATATTGATGTGCTGACTTAATTTAATCAGTCAGATGTCAGATCTGCTGATTTAGAAGAGACCTAAACTCAAATCTTCTCATTAAATATTAAGTGTAGAGGTCTTTCATCATTGTAGAGATGCGGGTACCTTCCTGGCATTGATCGTTCTCGACTGGTTACAGTGGTTCGATTGCATCGAGAAGGTACAACCACTCTATTGATATTTGATATCTTGGGATAGAGATGGGGTTGGACCCAATAACTATTAGGTGAGGGTCTCAATGACAGCTTTGCTTCTGTTGGTGAATGATGGGTTTGACTTAACTAAGGAATGTGCCAATAACTGTTAGGTGAGACCACAGGACTTAGAGACCAAGCCCACTGCATCTTGCTTAGTGAAGCAATGGATAAAGTATTGTCCGCTCATCGGTCTGTACTCACCAATAATTATTAGGTGAGGTGTGTATAGATTAATGGGACTGCAGTATCCACTTGAAACTGATCGCATATAGGTTTCCATTTCTCCACCTGAGGAGTGTGGGAGATTCGAGAAAATAATGAGAGCCTTTGTTTGTTTTTAAACTTCCTAGAATAAATAATTTTATAAGTATAAAATCTAACTAGAAACTATTTTCTCTGCAGATAACCATGTCGAGTTCAAACCCCTTAGCTCGAATCTTTGACACAAATAAGTTGACCGACACCAATTACAAAGACTGGCTCCAAAATTTGAGAATTATTCTTAATTCTGAAAAACTCACTCATGTCCTTGACTAGAAAGTGCCTGCGTTACCTCCTCGTCCATCTGCTAATCAATGAGCTGCACTTGAGAAGTGGATGGATGAAGATAACAAGGCGAAGTGCTACATCTTAGCATCCATATCCAATGATCTTCAGCAACAGCATGAAGACATGAGGACTGCCAGAGAGATACTGATTCACCTACAAGAGTTGTATGGTGAATAGAGTCACACAGCTCGCTTTGAGGTCTCCCGAAGACTTTTCAGAGCGAAGATGCATGATGGGCAGTCTGTTAAAGATCATTGTTTGACAATGTTCAAGGACATAGAGGAGCTTCAAAAGCTCGGTATGAATATGGACAAGGAATTACAGGGGGATCTAATCCTCCAATCTCTTCCTGATTCGTATGGACAGTTCATCATGAACTACCATATGAATAAGATTGATGCTACTTTGCCAGAGTTATTGAACATGCTGGTGACTGCAGAGGGCACCTTGAAGAGTTCAAGGGGCACAGTTCTGGCTGTGGAGTGGGCTTCTTCCAAAACAAAGTCTTCTTTCAAGAAGAAGAAAAAGCCCACAAAGAAGCAGAAGAATGAGGCTAAGTCTAAGAAACAGGTTTCGAAGAAGGCTGATGATAAAAAAAAATATTTTCATTGCAATTTCGAAGGCTACTGGAGAAGGAACTGTTCGGCCTACCTGATGACTGTTAAGAGTAGGAAGAAGGATGGGCCTTCTGAAAATATGTTTGAGTTGCTCATTATTAAAACTAATCTAATGATTTCCTCTTCTTTTAGTTGGATTCTTGATTTTGGTTCAAGTGCTCATTTGTGCACTTCAATGCAGGATCTTGAAGAAGTTAGGGGGCTGAGGGAAGGTGAGATCACTCTCTGAGTCAGCAATGGAGCAAGGGTTGCAGCTGTGGTCGTTAGGACCTACCCTCTACGACTACCATTAGAATTTAGTTTGCTTTTGAAAGACTATTTCTATGTATCTGTAGCTAGTAAAAATTTGATTTCTATCTCTGTGCTGGTATAGGATAATTATAATTTTCATTTTAATAAAGACATGTGTTCTATTTATTTTGGAAATAAACTTGTGACATGTGCTTTCTTAATTGACGGTCTTTACCATTTGCATACGGATGTAAGTGTAAATATTAACGAGCAAATAGTGAATGCCATAGAGTCTAAGAGATCTAGAGATAGGATCAACCAAAAGTATCTGTGGCACCTTAGGTTAGGCCATATTGGAGAACAAAGATGGTCTTCTTAGATCATTGACTTTCGAATCTTATCCAGTATGTGAATCGTGTCTTCAAGAAAAAATAGCCAAGCTGTCCTTTGTGGGATAAGAGAAAAGAGCTACTGAGATATTAGCCCTGGTACACACTGACATATGTAGTCCATTTGATATACATGCCAGAGGTGGCTATATCTACTTCATGACCTTTATTGATGATTATTTATGGTATGGGTTTGTGTATTTGATGCACCGAAAGTCTGAAGCCTTTAAAAAATTTATAGAATTCAGATATGAAGTAGAAAAATAGACCAAAAAATCTATAAAAGTTTTTCGATCAGATCGAGAAGAAGAATACCTTAGTGGAAAATTTTGGATCTATCTCAAAGATAATGGTATAGTCTCACAGTGGACACCTCCAGGGATGCCTCAGTTCAACGAGATATCTGAAAAGAGGAATCGGATCCTATTAGATATGATCCGATCTATGATGAGCTTCACAGATCTTTTTGAGTTTATCTGGGGACATGCTTTACTTTCTATGATTCATCTCTTGAATCGGGTTCTCTTTAAATCCATTCCTACCACACCATATGAATTATGGTATGGTAAAAAGCCAACTCTTGGATACCTCAAGATTTGGAGATGTCTGGCCCATGTCAAGCGACAGCAGGCGAACAAGTTAGAGGCTAGGTCCTTTAGGACTCATTTTATAGGGTATCCTAAGAAAACTATGGGATACTACTTCTATCTTCTTGAGGATCACAATGTGATTGTGAGCCGCTATGCCATCTTCTTGAAAAAAGAGTTTATCCAAGATGGAGGTAGTGGGAGGAAGATTGAGCTCGAAGAGAAAGTCTCTGAAGAGCATCAAGTCCAAGGATCTGAACCCAATAACGAGCTAGTAGATGTGATACCTCCTCTACCTCGTAAATCAAGTAGAGTCTTCTGTCCTCCTCAAAGATACTTACATATTCTTACAGAAAATTTAGAGGAAGCGTTCCTTGTGGGAGATAGGGATATTAGGAATGATCTCAAAACCTATAATAAGGCAATGTTAGATGTAGACTCCGAGAAATGAATGGATGCGATGAAGTCAGAAATTGACTCCATGAATTCCAACCAGATTTGGTCCTTAGTAGATCCATCTGAAAGTATTATACCTATTGGGTGTAAATGGATTTACAAAAGGAAGATTGGGTTGGATGGTAAGGTAGAGACCTATAAAGCAAGGCTAGTCGTGAAAGGTTACAGTCCATGCGAAGGCATCGACTATCATAAAATCTTTTCGTCCATAGCCTTGCTGAAATCTATCTGTACTCTGCTTGCCATAGCAGCTTTTCATAATTATGAAATCTGACAGATGGATGTGAAGACTGCCTTCCTAAATGGATATCTTGAGGAAGATATCTATATGGAGCAGCCTTAATTAAATTCATAAATTCCTAAATGGATGTGAAGACTACCCGAAAGCCCATATTTTATGCATTGAAATTTAGATCTTAAATTCATAATTTCAGATCTTATAATTTCAAATCTTGATTCTTAATTAAATGCATTATGTACATGGGTTTGGGTTTAGATCTTGAAATATTTTCTAATCTAAACCATTTATATTATATCTCATACAATATTGCTATTTGCAGAATCGAGTCGATTCACCCTAGTACATGAATCGACTTGTCATAATGAGTTAGCACACACTAGGACAAACATAAACCTATAGACCTAGCTTGCATAATTGAGTCAGTCCATCAGCAAATGAGCTGACCTACTAGGGTCTTGAGTCAACTCCAACAAAAATGAGTCAACTCACCAAGCACTTAAGTCGACCCAATCGAGAATTGAGTCGACTCCACAGGCATACCAGTTACAGTTTCATGCTCTCATGCAAACAAAGCCTAAGGTTTTGGATTTAGGGTTTTACAAAAATTTAAGTTTTAGATCGTGTGTCAAACAATATATCAAATATAACATTTTATAATCTAAAATACATAAAAATATATGCATAATCTGATTTAAATTAAAATACGTCATACATACAATTTTTTGTTTGTCATTCATTTTCATAGAAAATATCACAGTCGGCACTCCTACACATCATAAGGGAGAACCCATCGAATGGATGAGAGAGGGACTTTAATCCTTTCATCATCTTATGATTGGACGGCCATGGTGACTATCCCAATTCAATTACTAAGCTATTAAGAATTTAATCTAACATATCACATATATAGTCAATTAAAAATCAGGTCTAATTATCTTTCACATGTCAAACATACGAACAATAATATTAAATCTATGTATGTAAAAAAAAATTTCAGCAAACATACTAGATCCAAATTACACCCTAATTAAAATATTTAGATCTAAAACTAATTTTAGATCTGAATAATTCATGATTTATTTCAAATCTAAAATGATTTTAGATCTAAAATAATTCTGTAATCATATTACAGCATGTAGAAAAATCAGATCTAATCTTAATCGATGTTCTACATCGTTCTAGGACAATCGTTCAGCATAATGGGGGTTATACCAGGATAAGTTTATTTCAGAATAATGTGATCATCTTATTAACCTTCAGATCTGATTTCTACAAATCAGATATTAGATCTGAGGGGATTTCATGTCCCTATCAGAACTTATGCTCTAATACCACTGTTAGAAAATTGCTACGATTTTGTACATGTAATTCAATTTTTTTTTCTAAATATCTATGCAGTGAAAATAAATAAATTAAAATAATTTTAATTTATATGTATCAATCAGATCTAAAAATCATAGCATAAATTTTGATATGAACAAGTACCCATGATCTGAAATCTGAAACAAAAATAATCGTTAGTAAAAACAAAATGGAGATCGGATCTTCATACCTTGGATCCTGCGGATATCTCGAGTTTTGATTGTAGCTGTGCATATGCCCAACCTCACACAGAGTCATCTTATCAGAGTACTGAGATCACCTGTGTGCTAGCATCTTGCAGATTTTGCTCCTCATCCTTGGATCTTGATCTCTTGTTTCAAATCTTGAAGAAGAAAATCGCTGTGCAAACTCTTTCACGTAGATTCGAAGGGATCTGAACCAGATCACCATGAAGAGAAGATGAACCCTTCTTCTTCTTTTCTTCTCTCTCTTTTTCTCTCTTAGATTTGATCACCATTACATCTGGGTGTTGGATGAAGGGGAGAAGGGAGGAGGAGGCATTGGGAAGAATTTTGATGTAAGAAAGAAGAGCTTCATCCCCTTAGCGCACGCCATCTCTCCTCCTTTTATTTTTGTCGCTCCAACCAGATCTCTCATACCCCAAACCCTTATTAATGCCTTAAAAAATCAAATCCCATTTGATCTTGGGCATCTAAAACAAAAAGAATGGATGAGATGCATTGAGATAAGGGAAGAAAGAAGTAGAGATGTCTCACGCCAACAATTAGCACACGCCCTAACTTTCTTAATTTTTTTTATCACATAAAAAAATCTTCTATGCCCCAATTAGAGTGATTTCTATCTTATTTTGAGTCAAATTCAAATAGAAAAAAATCTGGATGAAAAAGAGTTCCAGATAAGGTGGCGCACCCCCTCCCTTTTCACGCGTGCTAAGGAAAAAAGATGTAAAAAAATAATGCCCCACTTCTCCTTTTGGCATGATTTTTAATGAAAGAGTCCCAAAAAACTTAAGGTCTCTGAGTCATAGTTTATTTGGTTCAAATAGGGCCTTAATCGGGTTCAAATTGATTCAGAAACGAGCCAAATTCGAAAAGGCTGTCAAATTTGATCCAATCAGGCTTGAAATCCAAATCTGATTTGGATAATTAAACTTAATTAATATTTAATTTAATTTAATTTAATTTGATTTAAATTAATTAAGACTTAATTCATAATTTATTAGCTCTAAAAAAATTACAAGATTCATAATTAAGTCTCTGTGCTAACAATTAGCAGCGCCAAAATTGTAACGTTTATAAATTAGCAGTTTCTAAAATTCAAACTATCAATCTGATTGATAATTCGAATATGATCCAAGCTATTAATCATGTCAAGCTCTTTTTGTGTGTGATCTCTCAAGTTCTATTCTATTTGGTAGTGAGACATATCGTGATCTCTATCACAGTATCATCGAAATTCTTTTCGATGGGCTGAAATGATTCCAACTCACCTCAACAAAGATCGTTGATCCGAAAAAAATCTTAGTGAGTTCTCATGATCCATCAGTGATGTCTAGCAACATGTAGTGGTAATCTAGTAGAATAAAAAAATAAATTTTTAGATATAGTTATCGTGTGATACAATCCTTCTATCGAGAGTTCCGACTTAACGGAGGTCATTAAAAACTCGTCAAACCCCATCGTTAGTCATATGCTAGATTGGCTCGACTCAAGTTCATTTATAAATCTCTTGAAAGCTCTTTTTCAGTATTCACACTTACACTGGCCAGAGATTTTTTTTTTGAACTCAGTCTTACGAATCGCATAGGACTTCTCCTTTTCTACCAAGATCGATTGATTCTATCTAGGTGTATCCTACTCCAAACAGTGAACCTGAACCTACATGCCAACATACATAGCAAGGACCCATGTGGCTAGAGACCAAAATAATGTGCAGTCAAACTTATAGCCTCACTGCGAATAGCCAATACACCGTAGGTCAAAGGATTAGTCACACCACTGTAATATCGAGAAAATTACTGACAAGTGAGTAGACATCCAAGTGATTTCTCGTGTTGGTCACGTTCAGTATAAGTTATTCTCTAACAACCACCTGTACTCTCACTCCAGTGTCTCTACACTACAGACTCAAGACTCATCTGTCCTAAAGGGAGATGATCCATGCACCGATCTCGAATAGATTGATCACTATCCTCCGTGACGATCCTTCGATCGAAAGTATTTAGAAATTAAATACTAATGATGTATGTCTCAAATTCTCAACACCTTGAGAATATACAAAATCATCTTTATTAATTTTTAGGATAAATTATGGATACATAAATATGATTGGTTATTAAAACTGCCCAATAAGTATAAAATATGTCCTAAAAAAAGTATGTGTCAGCAAAGATTGGCTTCTAAGGTACATATCTAACATAGGTAAGCCACTCCCAATTAAAAACTATCAATTGAAATGCCAAACTTATCTTAGACACCAATTGGCTAACTAATTTTGATTTGACCAACTTAATGATTCGGGTTCAACCATTGAGCCACAATCAAGATCTATTTGGTCTAATCAAAGACATAGTTTGACCATCTACAATTATTGTACTAGAGAAACTCTGATTAATCTGATTCAATATTTGATTAGACTTAATCAATTTCTCTACATGGTCAATCAAATTTTTGATTCTAACCTTAGGTCTAACCCAATTAAAGAGAAGGATCTAATTTGAGCTAACCCATACCCCATATTTTATGCAATGTCATTAGATTTAAATCATAATTCTAGATCTATTGGGTTTAACACTTAATTCTTAATTAAGTTTTGCATCAACATGATTAAAGTTTTGAAAATAAATTTTTTTATATAAACTTTTTACATCAAATCATAAAATCTTTTAGATCAAACTAAATTTTTATGATTTTAAATTAAAATAATTTTGATTAATTAAGATTAGATGTAACTAACTATCTTTGCAACTTGCATCACATACAACAACACCTAGGGGTTGCAAGATCTAGAGTTTTGCAAAAAAGTAAGTTGTTTTTTTCACTTTCTTCTTTATGGGACCTCACAGTGGTACTCCTACATATCATAAAGAGCACCCCATTGAATGGAAGAAGAGGGTCATGAAACCCTACTTGCTCCTATGATCAGAAGGCCTGGTGATTACCCAATCTGAGTACTTTGCTACTCAGAACATCTAATCTAAATAAATAATAATTAGATATAAAAATAAACTAATTTAGATCTAATCTAAATTATAAATAATCAGATTAAATAAAACAAATCAGATCTAAAGTCATATTGATTCACATCAAAAGAACCTGACTCTGATACTAGTTGAAAAAAATATGTGGTAGTGCAGTACATGCAATTTTAAAATTTTATGTAGTAAAAATAATATATTAAATGATTTAATCCTAATCATATGTATAAAATCCTATCTTAAACTACCACATCATGATCTTTGATATGAAAATATGCACTTTAGATCTGAAAATAAAAATTGCATCGATTTCATCGATGCTGAAATTCTAGATCTAACATTAGATCTACCATAGGAATCAAAACAAGTTAGAGATCATTACCAAAAAAGTTTGATCATGATCTCTTCTGATCCAATGTTTGGAGAAGGTATTCTTCAGATCGCTCGCAACCACACGGAGTCATTTGACCTCTACAAAAAGATCCATGCGAGGATAGGCACAGATCAGGGACTTGGTGGTGCTAGCTTATAAGCAACTTCGATAGCTGATTTATTCTTCCTTCTTCAAGTACTTTGGATGCTCCAAAGCAAGAGAAGATCAAGAGAAGGAATAGAGGAGGAGGAGAAGAGGCTCTAGAAATAAAAAATACCAAGGGAATGATCATGGGACGTCTAAGAGAGAGGACCCATTTTTATAGACTAAGAATTAAGGTTTTCCAAGGAAGGGCACCAAGAGTCAACGCCAAAACCTCTTTTTTGTTAAAAAATATGTCTCAAAAATCAATCATCAATTTGTTGACAGTTGAGCAACCAAGTATTGTAATTGATTTGTTAATAAATAAATATATTTTTGGTATTTTCATCATAAGTTTTCATCTTCTAATGAACTCTGTTGTTATGATGAAGTCCTTAAGACTATTTAAGTTCGATAAAGAGAGAATTTATTGATTAATCCTTAAAATTATTCATAACTAAATGATAGGCTGTTAATAAGGACGACAGCTTCTATCGAGCATAGGTTGCTGTAGGCCATATGGGTTGGTTGTCCTCTTAACCAAGGAGTGTGGAGACACTGGTATGGCATACAGGTGAGATGTAAGGGTACATTATCATTGAACGTGACTAACTCCAGAGTATTTTGCTGTCCAGAATGTCTCTGATGGGATATAGGTATAAGTGTCCCTTAGACTTGAGATCGCCTCAGTGACTTGCAAGCAACTCACTGTGCTTTGGTACTGGACTAACTAAATTTCTAATTCAGTGATGGAAGGCTTCTGGGCACAGTCAAGTACTTGTAAAGTCAGAGTGTGATCGAGATAGAATTGACCACTCCAAGAGTTGGAGAAGAATGAGTCGCTGTATTTTAATTTAGCAAAATCTTGGCCAGGGTAATCCATCAGATGGATTTGATATTTTGAAATACAATGTGGACAACCTGATCAGAGTTGACAGTGGAACTCTGAGGTGTCCTATGATTATTTTGGTCAAGGGGATAAATTATATGGAAACTATATCCGCATGGGTTCTAAGGATGTTGTTCTACACATTCGACCTATCCGACCGTCGGATACCATTACTAGATGGTCATTTTGATTGGTATAGAAATTTATTTCTGTACTATTGACTTAAGTTTGAACCTATGAGGTCACACATATTAGAGTTCATGATCCGATCAGATGGTTGATCAATGATTAAGAATCATTCTAGGGTTAAACGATCAATACGATTGACATTTAACCTAGTACAAGTGTTGTAGGAGGATCGATTAGCAATTTGATTGCTAATTGGCTTAATTTGACTAAGCCAATAGGCTAAAATTAAATATAATTGAATATAATTTGATTAGATTTAGTTTGAGCTTGATTGGATCAAGTTCAATTGATTTATTGGATAAGCCAAGTGCAAGGAAAAACTAATCCTAGTTCAATTAGGACTTGGATCAACCTAATTTCTAATTTGATTAAAAAATTAAAATAGATTTAAATTTAATTTAATCTGATTAAATTAGGTTCTTAATTGAGTTAAGACTTATTTTAATTAGGTTGATCTAATTTTAGTTTAATTTGATTTGAGAAATCAAATTAAAACAAGTCATAAGATAGAATCCTAGTAAGACTAGGGTTCTACCTTGCACCACATAAGCCCCCCATGCCTCCTCTCTTATTCCATGCCAATTCTCTCTTATTTTATGTGACAAAAATCCTCTCCTAGGTCTTTACCATGCCCAAAAGGTTTTCTCTCTTCTTTCTT
>NC_026001.2:60740631-60827512 GCF_000442705.2 Elaeis guineensis
TAGATATGATCCGATCTATGATGAGCTTCACAGATCTTTTTGAGTTTATCTGGGGACATGCTTTACTTTCTATGATTCATCTCTTGAATCGGGTTCTCTTTAAATCCATTCCTACCACACCATATGAATTATGGTATGGTAAAAAGCCAACTCTTGGATACCTCAAGATTTGGAGATGTCTGGCCCATGTCAAGCGACAGCAGGCGAACAAGTTAGAGGCTAGGTCCTTTAGGACTCATTTTATAGGGTATCCTAAGAAAACTATGGGATACTACTTCTATCTTCTTGAGGATCACAATGTGATTGTGAGCCGCTATGCCATCTTCTTGAAAAAAGAGTTTATCCAAGATGGAGGTAGTGGGAGGAAGATTGAGCTCGAAGAGAAAGTCTCTGAAGAGCATCAAGTCCAAGGACCTGAACCCAATAACGAGCTAGTAGATGTGATACCTCCTCTACCTCGTAAATCAAGTAGAGTCTTCTGTCCTCCTCAAAGATACTTACATATTCTTACAGAAAATTTAGAGGAAGCGTTCCTTGTGGGAGATAGGGATATTAGGAATGATCTCAAAACCTATAATAAGGCAATGTTAGATGTAGACTCCGAGAAATGAATGGATGCGA
Organism: Elaeis guineensis; assembly: GCF_000442705.2. NCBI lineage: Eukaryota > Viridiplantae > Streptophyta > Magnoliopsida > Arecales > Arecaceae > Elaeis > Elaeis guineensis. Next base: position 60,741,253 of record NC_026001.2, read on the forward strand.
TGAAGTCAGAAATTGACTCCATGAATTCCAACCAGATTTGGTCCTTAGTAGATCCATCTGAAAGTATTATACCTATTGGGTGTAAATGGATTTACAAAAGGAAGATTGGGTTGGATGGTAAGGTAGAGACCTATAAAGCAAGGCTAGTCGTGAAAGGTTACAGTCCATGCGAAGGCATCGACTATCATAAAATCTTTTCGTCCATAGCCATGCTGAAATCTATCTGTACTCTGCTTGCCATAGCAGCTTTTCATGATTATGAAATCTGACAGATGGATGTGAAGACTGCCTTCCTAAATGGATATCTTGAGGAAGATATCTATATGGAGCAGCCTTAATTAAATTCATAAATTCCTAAATGGATGTGAAGACTACCCGAAAGCCCATATTTTATGCATTGAAATTTAGATCTTAAATTCATAATTTCAGATCTTATAATTTCAAATCTTGATTCTTAATTAAATGCATTATGTACATGGGTTTGGGTTTAGATCTTGAAATATTTTCTAATCTAAACCATTTATATTATATCTCATACAATATTGCTATTTGCAGAATCGAGTCAATTCACCCTAGTACATGAATCGACTTGTCATAATGAGTTGGCACACACTAGGACAAACATAAACCTATAGACCTAGCTTGCATAATTGAGTCAGTCCATCAGCAAATGAGCTGACCTACTAGGGTCTTGAGTCAACTCCAACAAAAATGAGTCAACTCACCAAGCACTTAAGTCGACCCAATCGAGAATTGAGTCGACTCCACAGGCATACCAGTTACAGTTTCATGCTCTCATGCAAACAAAGCCTAAGGTTTTGGATTTAGGGTTTTACAAAAATTTAAGTTTTAGATCGTGTGTCAAACAATATATCAAATATAACATTTTATAATCTAAAATACATAAAAATATATGCATAATCTGATTTAAATTAAAATATGTCATACATACAATTTTTTGTTTGTCATTCATTTTCATAGAAAATATCACAGTCGGCACTCCTACACATCATAAGGGAGAACCCATCGAATGGATGAGAGAGGGACTTTAATCCTTTCATCATCTTATGATTGGACGGCCATGGTGACTATCCCAATTCAATTACTAAGCTATTAAGAATTTAATCTAACATATCACATATATAGTCAATTAAAAATCAGGTCTAATTATCTTTCACATGTCAAACATACGAACAATAATATTAAATCTATGTATGTAAAAAAAAATTTCAGCAAACATACTAGATCCAAATTACACCCTAATTAAAATATTTAGATCTAAAACTAATTTTAGATCTGAATAATTCATGATTTATTTCAAATCTAAAATGATTTTAGATCTAAAATAATTCTGTAATCATATTACAGCATGTAGAAAAATCAGATCTAATCTTAATCGATGTTCTACATCGTTCTAGGACAATCGTTCAGCATAATGGGGGTTATACCAGGATAAGTTTATTTCAGAATAATGTGATCATCTTATTAACCTTCAGATCTGATTTCTACAAATCAGATATTAGATCTGAGGGGATTTCATGTCCCTATCAGAACTTATGCTCTAATACCACTGTTAGAAAATTGCTACGATTTCGTACATGTAATTTAATTTTTTTTTCTAAATATCTATGCAGTGAAAATAAATAAATTAAAATAATTTTAATTTATATGTATCAGATCAGATCTAAAAATCATAGCATAAATTTTGATATGAACAAGTACCCATGATCTGAAATCTGAAACAAAAATAATCGTTAGTAAAAACAAAATGGAGATCGGATCTTCATACCTTGGATCCTGCGGATATCTCGAGTTTTGATTGTAGCTGTGCATATGCCCAACCTCACACAGAGTCATCTTATCAGAGTACTGAGATCACCTGTGTGCTAGCATCTTGCAGATTTTGCTCCTCATCCTTGGATCTTGATCTCTTCTTTCAAATCTTGAAGAAGAAAATCGCTGTGCAAACTCTTTCACGTAGATTCGAAGGGATCTGAACCAGATCACCATGAAGAGAAGATGAACCCTTCTTCTTCTTTTCTTCTCTCTCTTTTTCTCTCTTAGATTTGATCACCATTACATCTGGGTGTTGGATGAAGTGGAGAAGGGAGGAGGAGGCATTGGGAAGAATTTTGATGTAAGAAAGAAGAGCTTCATCCCCTTAGCGCACGCCATCTCTCCTCCTTTTATTTTTGTCGCTCCAACCAGATCTCTCATACCCCAAACCCTTATTAATGCCTTAAAAAATCAAATCCCATTTGATCTTGGGCATCTAAAACAAAAAGAATGGATGAGATGCATTGAGATAAGGGAAGAAAGAAGTAGAGATGTCTCACGCCAACAATTAGCACACGCCCTAACTTTCTTAATTTTTTTATCACATAAAAAAATCTTCTATGCCCCAATTAGAGTGATTTCTATCTTATTTTGAGTCAAATTCAAATAGAAAAAAATCTGGATGAAAAAGAGTTCCAGATAAGGTGGCGCACCCCCTCCCTTTTCACGCGTGCTAAGGAAAAAAGATGTAAAAAAATAATGCCCCACTTCTCCTTTTGGAATGATTTTTAATGAAAGAGTCCCAAAAAACTTAAGGTCTCTGAGTCATAGTTTATTTGGTTCAAATAGGGCCTTAATCGGGTTCAAATTGATTCAGAAACGAGCCGAATTCGAAAAGGCTGTCAAATTTGATCCAATCAGGCTTGAAATCCAAATCTGATTTGGATAATTAAACTCAATTAATATTTAATTTAATTTAATTTAATTTGATTTAAATTAATTAAGACTTAATTCATAATTTATTAGCTCTAAAAAAATTACAAGATTCATAATTAAGTCTCTGTGCTAACAATTAGCAGCGCCAAAATTGTAACGTTTATAAATTAGCAGTTTCTAAAATTCAAACTATCAATCTGATTGATAATTCGAATATGATCCAAGCTATTAATCATGTCAAGCTCTTTTTGTGTGTGATCTCTCAAGTTCTATTCTATTTGGTAGTGAGACATATCGTGATCTCTATCACAGTATCATCGAAATTCTTTTCGATGGGCTGAAATGATTCCAACTCACCTCAACAAAGATCGTTGATCCGAAAAAAATCTTAGTGAGTTCTCATGATCCATCAGTGATGTCTAGCAACATGTAGTGGTAACCTAGTAGAATAAAAAAATAAATTTTTAGATATAGTTATCGTGTGATACAATCCTTCTATCGAGAGTTCCGACTTAACGGAGGTCATTAAAAACTCGTCAAACCCCATCGTTAGTCATATGCTAGATTGGCTTGACTCAAGTTCATTTATAAATCTCTTGAAAGCTTTTTTTCAGTATTCACACTTACACTGGCCAGAGATTTTTTTTTTGAACTCAGTCTTACGAATCGCATAGGACTTCTCCTTTTCTACCAAGATCGATTGATTCTATCTAGGTGTATCCTACTCCAAACAGTGAACCTGAACCTACATGCCAACATACATAGCAAGGACCCATGTGGCTAGAGACCAAAATAATGTGCAGTCAAACTTATAGCCTCACTGCGAATAGCCAATACACCGTAGGTCAAAGGATTAGTCACACCACTGTAATATCGAGAAAATTACTGACAAGTGAGTAGACATCCAAGTGATTTCTCGTGTTGGTCACGTTCAGTATAAGTTATTCTCTAACAACCACCTGTACTCTCACTCCAGTGTCTCTACACTACAGACTCAAGACTCATCTGTCCTAAAGGGAGATGATCCATGCACCGATCTCGAATAGATTGATCACTATCCTCCGTGACGATCCTTCGATCGAAAGTATTTAGAAATTAAATACTAATGATGTATGTCTCAAATTCTCAACACCTTGAGAATATACAAAATCATCTTTATTAATTTTTAGGATAAATTATGGATACATAAATATGATTGGTTATTAAAACTGCCCAATAAGTATAAAATATGTCCTAAAAAAAGTATGTGTCAGCAAAGATTGGCTTCTAAGGTACATATCTAACATAGGTAAGCCACTCCCAATTAAAACTATCAATTGAAATGCCAAACTTATCTTAGACACCAATTGGCTAACTAATTTTGATTTGACCAACTTAATGATTCGGGTTCAACCATTGAGCCACAATCAAGATCTATTTGGTCTAATCAAAGACATAGTTTGACCATCTACAATTATTGTACTAGAGAAACTCTGATTAATCTGATTCAATATTTGATTAGACTTAATCAATTTCTCTACATGGTCAATCAAATTTTTGATTCTAACCTTAGGTCTAACCCAATTAAAGAGAAGGATCTAATTTGAGCTAACCCATACCGCATATTTTATGCAATGTCATTAGATTTAAATCATAATTCTAGATCTATTGGGTTTAACACTTAATTCTTAATTAAGTTTTGCATCAACATGATTAAAGTTTTGAAAATAAATTTTTTTATATAAACTTTTTACATCAAATCATAAAATCTTTTAGATCAAACTAAATTTTTATGATTTTAAATTAAAATAATTTTGATTAATTAAGATTAGATGTAACTAACTATCTTTGCAACTTGCATCACATACAACAACACCTAGGGGTTGCAAGATCTAGAGTTTTGCAAAAAAGTAAGTTGTTTTTTTCACTTTCTTCTTTATGGGACCTCACAGTGGTACTCCTACATATCATAAAGAGCACCCCATTGAATGGAAGGAGAGGGTCATGAAACCCTACTTGCTCCTATGATCAGAAGGCCTGGTGATTACCCAATCTGAGTACTTTGCTACTCAGAACATCTAATCTAAATAAATAATAATTAGATATAAAAATAAACTAATTTAGATCTAATCTAAATTATAAATAATCAGATTAAATAAAACAAATCAGATCTAAAGTCATATTGATTCACATCAAAAGAACCTGACTCTGATACTAGTTGAAAAAAATATGTGGTAGTGCAGTACATGCAATTTTAAAATTTTATGTAGTAAAAATAATATATTAAATGATTTAATCCTAATCACATGTATAAAATCCTATCTTAAACTACCACATCATGATCTTTGATATGAAAATATGCACTTTAGATCTGAAAATAAAAATTGCATCGATTTCATCGATGCTGAAATTCTAGATCTAACATTAGATCTACCATAGGAATCAAAACAAGTTAGAGATCATTACCAAAAAGTTTGATCATGATCTCTTCTGATCCAATGTTTGGAGAAGGTATTCTTCAGATCGCTCGCAACCACACGGAGTCATTTGACCTCTACAGGAAGATCCATGCGAGGATAGGCACAGATCAGGGACTTGGTGGTGCTAGCTTGTAAGCAACTTCGATAGCTGATTTATTCTTCCTTCTTCAAGTACTTTGGATGCTCCAAAGCAAGAGAAGATCAAGAGAAGGAATAGAGGAGGAGGAGAAGAGGCTCTAGAAATAAAAAATACCAAGGGAATGATCATGGGACGTCTAAGAGAGAGGACCCATTTTTATAGACTAAGAATTAAGGTTTTCCAAGGAAGGGCACCAAGAGTCAACGCCAAAACCTCTTTTTTGTTAAAAAATGTCTCAAAAATCAATCATCAATTTGTTGACAGTTGAGCAACCAAGTATTGTAATTGATTTGTTAATAAATAAATATATTTTTGGTATTTTCATCATAAGTTTTCATCTTCTAATGAACTCTGTTGTTATGATGAAGTCCTTAAGACTATTTAAGTTCGATAAAGAAAGAATTTATTGATTAATCCTTAAAATTATTCATAACTAAATGATAGGCTGTTAATAAGGACGACAGCTTCTATCGAGCATAGGTTGCTGTAGGCCATATGGGTTGGTTGTCCTCTTAACCAAGGAGTGTGGAGACACTGGTATGGCATACAGGTGAGATGTAAGGGTACATTATCATTGAACGTGACTAACTCCAGAGTATTTTGCTGTCCAGAATGTCTCTGATGGGATATAGGTATAAGTGTCCCTTAGACTTGAGATCGCCTCAGTGACTTGCAAGCAACTCACTGTGCTTTGGTACTGGACTAACTAAATTTCTAATTCAGTGGTGGAAGGCTTCTGGGCACAGTCAAGTACTTGTAAAGTCAGAGTGTGATCGAGATAGAATTGACCACTCCAAGAGTTGGAGAAGAATGAGTCGCTGTATTTTAATTTAGCAAAATCTTGGCCAGGGTAATCCATCAGATGGATTTGATATTTTGAAATACAATGTGGACAACCTGATCAGAGTTGACAGTGGAACTCTGAGGTGTCCTATGATTATTTTGGTCAAGGGGATAAATTATATGGAAACTATATCCGCATGGGTTCTAAGGATGTTGTTCTACACATTCGACCTATCCGACCGTCGGATACCATTACTAGATGGTCATTTTGATTGGTATAGAAATTTATTTCTATACTATTGACTTAAGTTCGAACCTATGAGGTCACACATATTAGAGTTCATGATCCGATCAGATGGTTGATCAATGATTAAGAATCATTCTAGGGTTAAACGATCAATACGATTGACATTTAACCTAGTACAAGTGTTGTAGGAGGATCGATTAGCAATTTGATTGCTAATTGGCTTAATTTGACTAAGCCAATAGGCTAAAATTAAATCTAATTGAATATAATTTGATTAGATTTAGTTTGAGCTTGATTGGATCAAGTTCAATTGATTTATTGGATAAGCCAAGTGCAAGGAAAAACTAATCCTAGTTCAATTAGGACTTGGATCAACCTAATTTCTAATTTGATTAAAAAATTAAAATAGATTTAAATTTAATTTAATCTGATTAAATTAGGTTCTTAATTGAGTTAAGACTTATTTTAATTAGGTTGATCTAATTTTAGTTTAATTTGATTTGAGAAATCAAATTAAAACAAGTCATAAGATAGAATCCTAGTAAGACTAGGGTTCTACCTTGCACCACATAAGCCCCCCATGCCTCCTCTCTTATTCCATGCCAATTCTCTCTTATTTTATGTGACAAAAATCCTCTCCTAGGTCTTTACCATGCCCAAAAGGTTTCCTCTCTTCTTTCTTACATGGAAGATGGTTGTGGATCAAATCAAAGTAGGAATAAGTTTGGATTTCAAATTCTATGAGATAGAGTTTTAGAAATTCAAAACTCTTTCCTTTTTGCACCAATTTTATCTAGATTTTTTCTAAGATTTTTGTGACTTATATGGCACTTGATAGGCACCCTTTGCTATTAGTCCACACACAAAAAGAAGGAGGGGGCACCCAAGAGTTGGGCACCCCTTATCTTGCCATGTTTGGATAAACCTTGATTAGATATTTGACCTAGACAAGGACTCTATCATATCTCTCTATATAAAATAAATTTATTTAAAAAATTTTCATAGAAAATAGGTCAAAGAGAAACCTTTGAGATATCTAAGAATCAAAGAGAAAAAAGGTTGGAGCATGGAGATATAATAGACACAAGATAGGGTGTCTAGAGAGAGCAAAGAGAAGAAGTAGAGGGTCTTCTTCTAGGGTTGTTGTGTTCATCTCTTTCTTTCCTCCATCTTGAGTTTTCTGAGAGCATCTCAGATCTAAAACTCTTTCTCCTATTTCTCATCTTTGGAAGAGTCCAAATCAAGAAGAAGGAGGCACTTGATTAACCATCAAAGAAGGATTAGTGCAGTACTAGCATACTGTGCTGATTTTCTGGAGCAGAACTTCTGATCGAGATTTGTGGGCTTGTGTGGATGACTCCTAGAGGTCGAATGCATGTGTGACTCACAATATCATCTTTCAGTCTAAATCAGCAAGGTTAGAATGTCTAACTTGTAAGATAATAGATCTAATCTATTATTTATTATATACATTAGATGTAGCATAGAAACATATTGATATGATCAACATGTAGTTCATTCTCTATATATTTTAATTTTTGATTTAAGACTATGTAATAATCATGTAATAAGATCTTTGATCTAGAAATTCTCTAATTTTATAAAATAAATTTTGATTTATTTTAGTCTTCCGCTATATGATTTTGAAAAAGTTTCAAGATCTAACCCTGAAACCCTAGATCTAGTCCCTACAATTGGTATCAGAGCCTAGGTTGTTTATTACATAATTATTTATACATATTTAGATTATTTCTTAGATTAGATCTAATTTATAATTTAATTATTAAATCTAAAATTAAAATTTTTAGATCAATCACGAACTGCAAGGTTATCCTGCTGTAAGGTTTATCCCTTACAGTGCAAAGGTTATCCTAGTTCGTGTAGATCTATCTTTAATCATAAATTTGTTAGATATGATCTAAATTAAATTTATGATTTATTAGATTTAAAAGATATTTAAATTTAAAATAAAATCTCTTTGTTAATATAACTTGTGCAAAGAACCATCATATTTTTGTCTGAAAAATTTGCGCAGTTTAAAGTTGAAATTGTTTCAATTACATGAACCTGTTTAAATTAGATCTAAAGTAGTTTCATATTTATTTCATTTGCATCTTGATTATGAATTAAACATGCAACTTGATTGGTGAAATCATATTGTAAAATTATTTTACAAATATGAAAATTATTTTTAAAAAGCCGAACCCCAACCCTCAACCCAAAACTTAATTGAGAATTAAGAAGTTGTTTTGATTAGATTCTAGGATTGTGAATTGAAGAACCTAAGACACAAACCATAACACATTAGGTTAATAGGTTAGTGGAAATTAGGTCCATTAATTGGGTTAGACCTAATGTTAGATTAAAAATGGACTTAATGAGAGAATTGACTAAATCTAATCAATTGTTGTCTTAGATTAGGTCAAAGATTCTCTAGATCAATTATAATAGTTGTAGTTGGTCAAGTCCATGTCTTTAACGAGAACTAAATGGACTTGATTCTTGGCTAAGCGATCTAGCACGAACTGTTAGGTTGATCCAATCAAAACTAATTAAACCTGTTGGTGTCTAAGGTAAACCAGACCAGTGGTTTTTAATCGGGAGCCCGCTTACCTGACCATTTCTAATGGTGTCTAAGGCAGGCTTTGGCAGACCCTCCCACCGATCGAACTTACCTGGCCTCTTGGTGAAATTATATTTTGATTGGATCACTTGACTATTTGAGCTGACCCATGTCAGCTAGGTAAATTAGTGTAACTGATTTAGGTGCTCCTAGACCAGCCCTTTTAATGGTCTCCCTTAAGCTGACTTGATGAAGCCAGTGGGAGGATCATGTTAAGCTGGTTCATCTGACCTCATCCTCTAAATCAATTAAATCTTCTAAAATTATTTGGTCTTTAAAATAAATAGTTATGGTGATAACTAGATCATAGCCTTCCATTAAGTGGATGATAATGAGTCCATCAGTTGGATAATCATTGGAGGCCCAAAGGCCTGGTGCTTATCGACTGATGGATTTGTCATTCATAATATGATTTCTTAACTACATCTTTCTAAATGGTGGTTAGGTTAGCCAACTAAAGTTGGTTCTAATTATTCATTGGCTAGATGGGCCAAGTATGGTCATGTTAATGGTTGGACCTAACCAGACCTTTTCAGTGGAGGCCAAAGCCTACTGATTAGGGACTGGGGCAAAATTAAAATTATTAGAAATTGTTTAGAGAAACAATTGGTTATGAACCTACCCTTAAATGTACATGGGTTAGCCAACCAAAGTTGGGCTTGTGTGCAGTCTAAGTGGATTCTAGTATCCACTAAAAAATTAGGGTAATTTCTCGAATTGGAGGTAGAGGCTACCAATTTGAATAAAATAACGGGAGAAACCTTTTGATTAAAGTCCAAATCTTTAGGTTTAATGAATCAATTACTAATTAGGTTATGATTTTTCTTTGTGCAGATATGGCCACTTCCCTATCGCTCCGATCATTGTTGGACAATGATAAGTTGGTGGGACCCAACTTCGGTAGCTGGTATCGAAAGTTGAAGATAGTTCTGAAGCATGAACGGATCCTATATGTGATAACGGATCCTACACCTGAGAAGCCAGCTGCCAATGCACATGGAACAGTTAGAGATACTTACCAGAAGTGGCTCAGTGATCAGACCACGGTGTGCTGCATCATGCTGGCTGCCATGAGCAACGAGTTCAGTCGCAGATTTGAGATGGCTCAGTCAAAGGACATGCTTCAAGTGTTGGAGGATGCCTTTGGCACACTCAATGACGTGAAGAGGCACAAGACTAGTTGTGCCATCTTTAATGCCAAAATGCGAGATGGTGCCTCTGTCACTGATCATCTATTGTACATAATCGAGCTGATGGAGCATTTGAGCAAGCTTGACTTTTCCTTGCATGAGCAGCTTGAAAAAGATGTAATACTGAACTTGCTACCCAAGTCTTATCTCCCATTCCTCACTCATTATAGAATGACAAAGCCTGAAGTCAACTACCACGGGTTACTGAGGTTGCTTTAGAACTTTGAGAAGGATCACCAACTCTACAAGGAGTCAGTGAACTTAGTGGGAGGTTCGTCTTCTGGTTCTCAACCCTTTGAGAAAGGAAAGAAGAACAAGAAGAAGAAAATGAAGAAGGTACAAGTTTAGGTTGGGACATCAGTGCAGGGTCAGACCAAAAAGATCAAGCCCGATAAGAGACAAACTGAATGCTTCTTTTGTAAGAAGCGGGGGCACTGAAAGAGGATCTGTCCTCAGTACATTGCCTCCCTAGATCCGAATAGGCAGAGAAAGCAGCAAGCTGTTGCTGGGTAAGGTATTTATATGATTACTCCTTGCAATTTCTCTATTTATGATATAACTGACTAGGTATTAGATACTGGTAGCCCCTACCATATTTGTAATTCGTTGCAGGGGTTGCAGGTCACTAGGAGATTCGAGCAAGGCGAGAGGTTCTTGAATGTTGGAGATGGAAGACTAGTTCTAGTTCTAGCATTAAGAATCTTGAAACTTGTATTTGAGTCCCATACCATTGTTCTTAATGATTATCATTTCTGTCCCAGTTTCTTTTTAAACGTTATTTCTGTAGGCCTTCTGGCCAAAAATGATTATGAAATTTTAATAAAGAAACAAGTTTGTAATATCATTATGAATGATGTTACTATTTTTTGTGGATATTTGAACAATGGTGTGTATATGTTATCACAACTTATTAATATAGTTTATTCTACTGACAAGCACCCTAGATTAGATAGTATGTCAGATATCTACTTATGGCACTATAGGCTAGGTCATATAAACAAGAACAGAATAAACAGGTTGACTCGAGAGAAAATTCTCGAAGTCAGTGATTGTGAATCACTTCCAATTTGTGAGTCCTGTCTTCTTGATAAAATGATCAAATCATCTTTTACTGAAAAAGGTGAGAAAGCTACTGAGCTCTTGGACCTAGTACATACTGATGTATGTGGGCCCATGAGCACAAGTGCTAGAGATGGATATTTCTATTTCATTACTTTCACAAATGATCTATCCAGATATGGATATGTCTATCTGATGAAACATAAGTCAGATTCATTTGAAATGTTCAAACGATTCCGAAGTGAAGTAGAAAAATAAACTGGGAAGAGTATTAAAACTCTTCGATCTGACTGAGGAGGAGAATACCTTTTCGGTGAGATTCTCACATACCTAGAAGAGAATAGAATTCTCTCCCAATGGACTCCTCCAGGAATACCACAGCATAATGGTGTGTTTGAAAGGAGAAATCGGACTTTGTTAGACATGATCCGATCCATGATGGGTTTTGCCAGCTTACCGATATCCTTCTGGGGATATGTACTTGAATCGACTTGTTATCTATTAAATAGGATTCCAAGTAAGTCTGTAATTAAGACTCCATATGAGATATGGACAGGACGTAAGCCAGCACTTTCACACCTTAGGATCTGGGGGTGCCCGGCCTATGTCAAATGGTCTGTTACAGATAAACTCGGACCTAGGTCTGACAAATGCACATTCATAGGGTACCCAAAGAGATCAAAGAATATTTTTTCTACCATGCTGATGAACAAAAGGTGTTCGTTAGCCTTAAAGCAATCTTTTTAGAAAAAGAGTTCCTTGGTGAAGGAACCGTTGCTTCTAAGGTTGAACTTGATGAAGTTCAATAGGTAGAAGGACCGACACTAATAGCTGAACCTGAGTCGGATTTGATTAGATCAGATTCGGAGCCCAATGTATCTGCACCATTAAGGCTATTCGGTAGAGTACCGCATCAGCCGGACGGATACTACGATTTCTTGATCCGAGATGGTGATCCCATCGAACTCGATGAGACAATGAGGATCCGATCATCTATATGGATGCAATACAGAGATCCGATTCTAAAAAATGGCTTGAAGCCATGAAATCCGAAATGAAGTCCATGAAGGTCAATGATGTATGGACATTGGTTGACCCACCTAAAGGGGCTAAACCCATTGGGTGTAAATGGGTCTTCAAAAGAAAGAGGGGCGCAGATGGAAAGGTGGAGACTTATAAAGCTCATCTGGTTGCCAAGGAGTATCGTCAACGTTATGGTATTGACTATGATGAGATGTTTTCCTCTGTGGCAATGCTCAAATCTATTCGGAAAATGCTTGCAATAGCTGCCCATCTGGATTATGAGATCTAGCAGATGGATGTAAAGACAGCTTTTTTGAATGGAGAGCTGATCGAAGAGGTATATATGATACAACCTGAGGGATTTACATCCACAGATGAGTCCAAGATGTGCAAGCTTCAGAGATCCATTTATGGATTGAAGCAAGCTTTTCGGAGTCGGAACATGCATTTTGACAAGGTGATCAAAACGTATGGCTTCGTTAAGAACAGAGAAGAGCCCTGCATCTATAAATGGGCAAATGGTTCAGTTGTGATATTCCTTATCTTGTACATGGATGACATTCTCTTAATAAAAAATGACATCCCCACACTACATGGAATAAAAATTTGGTTGTCATCGTAGTTCTCCATGAAGGACTTGGGTGAAGCATCCTATATTCTAGGGATGAAGATCTATAGGGATAGATCTAAAAGGATGCTTGGGTTATCCCAGTCCACATATATAGACACTGTGCTAAAGAGGTTCAGCATGGAGAATTTCAAGAAGGGCTATCTACCGATAGGCCATGAAATTTCTCTCTCTAAGAAGGATTGTCTGACAACTTCTGAAGAGAGAGAGCGTATGAGTAGAGTCCCATATGCTTCGACCGTGGGATCTATCATATACGCCATGACATGTACAAGGCCAGATGTGACATACTCACTAGGAGTAGTGAGTAGATACCAATCTGATCCTGGAGAAAACCATTGGAAAGTGGTTAAAACCATCCTTAAGTATTTGAGAAATACTAAGGACCAATGGTTGGTTTATGGCGAGTTAGATCTGAAACTTGTGAGGTTCACAGACTCCAACTTTCAATCTGACCATGATGACAGCAGAAGCATATTGGGTTATATCTTTATTCTGAATGGTGGAGCCATCTGCTGGAAGAGTTCCAAGCAGCATACTATGGCAGACTCTGTTTGTGAGGCGGAGTACATCGCAGCATTGGATGCCATGAAGAAAGCTGTGTGGCTGAGAAAATTCATCATCGAGCTCGAAGTAGCACCCTCCCTCGATGGTCCGATCTTGCTCTACTGCAACAGCACTGGTGCCATAGCTCAGGCGAAGGAACCCAAAGCACACCAGTGGACGAAGCATATTTTGCACCACTTCCATCTGATCGGGAGATCATGGATCGAGGTGACGTCGACCTTCAGAAGATCGACGGAAAGGAGAACCTGGCCGACCCCTTCACTAAAGCCCTGGCGATAAAGGAGTTCGACAATCATAAGTCGAAGATGGGTATTAGATACTGTGCCGAGTGGCTTTAGGACAAGTGGAAGTTGTTGGAAAATATGTTCCAAAAGCCAATCATCAATCTGTTGATGGTTTAGCAACCAAGTATTATAATTGATTTGTTAATAAATAAAATATATTTTTGATATTTTTATCTTAGTTTTCATCTTCTAACGAACTCCGTTGTTATGATGAAGTCCTTAGGACTATTTAAGTTCGATAAAGAGAGGATTTATCGATTAGTCCTTAAAATTATTCATGATCAAATGATAGGTTGTTAATAAGGACGACAGCTTCTATCGAGCATAGGTCGCTATAGGCCATATGGGTTGGTTGTCCTCTTAACCAAAGAGTGTGTGTAGTGAAATTTCAGTGCAGGGATAAAATGGTAATTTTAAAACTTTTTCAAAATTATAATTTTATAGTAAAAATTATTAATTAATCTAATTAATTAATATGTATTAATCTTACACAAGGATCTAAATATGATATATATAGCATACATTTAAATTTAAAATTTAAACTTCTACAGTAAACGTTTTACTGTTATGTGTTCAGAATACATTATCTTCATGCAGGTAGTCAATCGCTGTAGTTTGATCATCGTTGGGATAGTCTGATCATCGTAATATAGCCACACAGTGTGTCTAGCCTTCACAGATCATCCACACGGAGCTTCCGATCTGATCGGCTCCTCACGAATGCTAGTTCATCGCAGAACCCTTTGGACGGCTGATGCTGATCGAACTCCTTCGATCGGTGTCTATCGATTCTTTGGATACTCCAGATCATCAGTAGAGATAGTAGAGAGGTTGATGAAGCTCTCTCTAAAGTTTGGTGGGCTCACGACACTTGTAGCTCACCTTTTCACTTCCCGAACCCTAGGCAGAAACCCTAGGAAACTCACAGAAAACCCTGCGCCCACTTTCTTTCTTTTCTTTTCTCTCGGAAGTTTTTTGAACTTTGATCTCACGCACAAGGCCTTCTCACACCACACTTTCTTTCTCAGATAAGATCTTATGCATGCCCCACCTTCTCATCTTTTTAAAAATAGTGCAAGATGCATCTTTTCAGTATTTTCACCGTGTGAGAGGATAAAGCTAGGTGATTGCTCACTTGAATTCAAATCGAATTTGAATTCAAATACCAACTCTCGGGAGAAGACAGACACCGACAGAACTTTCAGGCAGAATGAGACTCCTAAAGGCAGAAGGGCGGGTTTAAATAGACCTTGGGTCCGGCACTATAATGATTGCGGATCTCCCTAGGCCGACCCATGCTCGCCACGTGTCCCACTCGCCACAGCAGGCGGGTAAAAGCGGCTGACAGCTGACAAAGCCATTACTGCATCGTACCTGGGCCAACGCTCCAGCGAGAATTTCGAAAGGTCCCTTTGGATCGTCTAGATTTGAAAAGACTCCAGCACGCGTGCATTAAATGCCAGAATATCTGAAGACGATCATCCACGGGATTCAAGGGGACAACTTCGACTGTAAAAATTTCTCTGTACTTCCTTCATTTGAAACTCGAACTCGAAAGTAGGGAGACTGGTGTTGGGTATAAAATACCCCCCAGCCGAAGTTCGTGACAGGAGTGACCCTCCAGGGATTCTACCGACGTTTGACCTTCGACGACATCTTTCCGAACCTCTCCGGCAGCCCAGCCTCCGCAACGTTCTCAAGCTCTGCCGACAGATAAACCCCCACCAGTGTAGATCGGATTCTCCATGATGGGCGGACTCCACCCAAGTTTCAACAGTGGTCGACCACCTGCTAGACTTCATCCGGACTCCTACGGGAGCCGGACTTCGTCCCTGACTTCAACTGCAGGAAGACTTCATCCGGACTCCTACGGGAGCCGGACTTCGTCCCCGACTTCAACTGTAGGTAGACTTCATCCGGACTCCTACGGGAGCCGGACTTCGTCCCTGACTTCAATTCAGGTAGCTTCATCCAGACTCCTACGGGAGCCGACTTCGTCCCTGACTTCAATTACAGGTAGCTTCATCCGGACTCCTACGGGAGTCGGACTTCGTCCCTGACTTTAACTGCAGGTAGACTTCATCCGGACTCCTATGGGAGTCGGACTTCATCCCCGACTTCAACTGCAGGAAGACTTCATCCGGACTCCTACGGAGCCGAACTTCGTCCCCGACTTCAACTGCAGGAAGACTTCATCCGGACTCCTACGGGAGCTGGATCTTCAATTGCTGCAGCTCGGCCTTCCCCTCCCCAAGGGTGACAGATAGCTCTTCTACGGTTCTTCTCTGGGATTGGAGTTCGTCAGAATCCCGAACAGGAGCAAACTGAGCTCCTTTGGCTAGCTGCCTTTGAAGGCGGGCAACTTTATCGGTCGCCATCCTGAGCTTCCCTCTATAGTCGTCCACCTACTTGCACCAGTCGGTCCGATACTTGTTATAGCTCACCTCGGCATCCTGGAGCTGTTGCTGAAGGTCGGAGAGCTTCTTCGACCATTCCCGATCGCAGTCGGCCTGAGTCAAAAGCCGGGATGAGCTTCCTTCCAACTGGCTAATCCTCTCCTGCACAGCCGACAGCTCCACTCTGAGAGAGCTGATCTTGGTAGCTTGGGCCCAAGATCGATCGTTGGCGTGCTTCTTATATTCCTCGAGCTCCTTCGAAAAGTTTGCTTTCCTCCGACTGTACTCCATGATCCCCTTCACGTGGAGGTTCCGAAAGTAGGTGGCCTCCGCGGTGGCCTCAGAGTGACTCTCCCTCAATCTGCGAAGTTTGCCATCCATCTCCTTTGACCTTTTTGTTAAATGATAAACTTCCTTCTTCAGACGTTGGATCATGGACTTCAGTAGAATTCCCTGTGGCAAGGGAAGCACTTCGGCAGGGCACTGCCATCGGGAGACAAAAGCGTCAAGGCGCGTCTCATGGCAGAGAAAAAAAAGAGGGGGAAGGAGAGTGGAGAAGCCCTCCATAAGAAGAAACCCAATTTTATTGATTGAATGTTTCTTAAAGACAGAAGGGAAAAGAAAAATTGCAATAAAAGAAAAATACAAAGTCAGAGGTCTCAGACCTCTAAAATAGGAGTTGGAGAGCTTGGTGTTCTTGGAAGGGGTGCTGCAGTGGCAGTGGCAGTGGGAGAGGGCCTGGCTTCATCTTCAGATGCCTCGTCTAAGAAGCTGAGGTCGAGCTCGAGAAATTTCTTGACCACCTTCTCTTGACAGAGCTCGAATCCTTTGATGAATGCTTCTTGATCAAGCTTGACGTTCAGGTCCCTCATCTCCGCAGAGGCCTTGAACTCCTCCACTGCTAGGATCCTGGCCTCCGAGATCAGAATGAAATCTGCTCCATCAAATTTACGACCTCGGCCTCCGCCTTCCTCACCATCTCCTTTGAGGTCTGCTTTTCTTTCTCGAGGACCTCTTGGAGGTTGGCTAGCTCGACAGCCTTTTCTTTGAGGCGGGTGGCCTCGGTCCGGTGACCCTCCTCCGCCTGGATGGCATCCCTCCTCGCCCGATTCATCGCCTCGATGTTGGCAAGGAGCTGGTGCCCGATCTACAAGGGTGGTTAGGAGGTCAGAATGAAAGTTGAAGAATTAATCAAACAAAAGTGTGAGGGGAAGAAGGAAAGTGAATCTGTTCACCTCAAGAAAGGATCCTAAGGAGTCCCAAACCTGCTGTTCGGGATCGACGTGAACAATCCTCTGGACGACTTCGGGCAGGATGCAGCCGTCGACCAGTCACTTTATCAGGTCCCTGTCATTAAAGGGATTCTCCCCCGGCTCTTCTTTAGAATCGTGGGACTCTCCGATGGTGGCTCGACGGCTACTCATCCTGCGGGCCACCGACTTCCTTCTCCTCCCCCTCTCAACCCCTGGCACCTCCTCGAAGCGGGCCCTCGAAGCGGGAGCCTCAGCGGGGGAGCTCCGTGAAGAGGCCCGGGGAGCTGGAGGTTCGGCGTCTGAAGGAATGTCGACCGCGAGGGCCGCCTGGGCAGGCATGACCGAGCTCGTCTCCTCCATTCTGGCCTTCTTTGCCGATTCGGAGGCTGCGACGCCTTTTCTTTTGTGAGTCTTGAGGCCCCTAGCGAGCATCCGTGCTGCTTCGATGTCCATTCCTAAAAAAAAAGAAAAGAAAAGAAACAAAAAAAAAAGATCAGTGATGGGGTGAAAAAGGAAGAAGTGACAAGCAAAAAAAAAAAAAAAGAGAGAAGCAGAGTAGGAGAAAAGAAGAGGAAAGAAAAGATGAGATACTCGCAGGATCCAGGGAGCTCAAGCCAATGTTGAACAAAAGCTGCTCCTTCAGAAGGTTGGGAAGGGAAGGAGTTGAATAACTAAGAAGCTTCCGGGCGGTTTGAAGGTTGTCCTTCCCCAGGCTAGGAGTCCGACGGACAGAGTCCCTCAGAGAGCCCCAAGGGGGCAATCCCAACCTCAAGGTCGGGCATTGGACGAAGAGGTACTTTTCCTTCCAGTTATGGATTGAAGAGGGAGCACCTTTCAGCAACCCCTTCTTGCCAAACTGGGGGGAGAAATACCACCAGTCCTTTGCCGAGGGGTGGCGCTTGAAGGTATAAAAATACCTAAACAAAGAAAGAGATGGCTGAACTTCGACTACGTGGCAAAGGGAGAGGAACCCTATCAGAAACCTAAAGGAATTCGGTGCGACTGAAGCTAAGGAAATATCTAAAAATAGAAAAGAGCGACGACGAAGGGCGGAAGTGGAAGACGGAGCCCAGCACGAAAGGCCTCCTGATACAAGTAGAAATGACCGGGTGGGGGGTGCTAGCCCGGTCGGCGGGACCAGGAAGCTCCAGATCATACTCCGGAGAAACTCCATACTGAACCCTTATCAGTAAAAGTTCATCCAGAGTCAGAGAATAAGGAATGGCACCCGACGCGAAAATCGGGCGAGGCCCAGCCCTAGATGAGGGTTCGTCTATAGTATGAGGGTTCTGGGGGGCTGAGGCGGACGAACTCCTGGAACCACTAGAGACGGAGGTACCAGAAGACATTTCAAACAGGGACCCTAAATATCCTGGAGAAATCAAGCGAAATAAGAGGCGAAAGGTTCGCGGGGGACCAAACCAGGGAAATGCGGTGGAAGGAAAATGGAGGAGAAAGGGCACCTAGATGGCAAGAAAAGAAACGAAAGTTCCAGGACTAGCCTAGGTCGCTCCGAAGGATGCAGAGGTGCGAGGACAGGGATGACTCGAAGAACGCTCAGGGCCAAGGTGGACACCAAGGAGGGTCAGAGCTCTAGGGGAAAAGACAGACACCGACAGAACTTTCAGACGGAATAAGACTCCTGAAGGCAGAAGGGCGGGTTTAAATAGACCCTGGGATCCGGCGCTATAATGATCGTGGATCTCTCCAGGCTGACCCATGCTCTCCATGTGTCCCACTCGCCACAGCAGGCAGCTAAAAGTGGCTGACAGCTGACAAAGTCATTACTGTGCCGTACTTGGGCCAACGCTCCATCGAGAATTCTGAAAGGTCCCTTCGGATCACCTCGATTTGAAAAGACTCCAGCACGCGTGCATTAAATGCCAGAATATCTGAGGACGATCGTGCACGGGATTCAAGGGGACAACTTCGGCTGTGAAAATTTTTCTGTACTTCCTTCATTCGAAACTCGAACTCGAAAGTAGGGAGACTGGTGTTGGGTATAAAATACCCCCCAGCTGAAGTACATGACAGGAGTGACCCTCCAGGGATTCTACCGACGTTCGACCTTCGACGACATCTTTCCGAACCTCTCCGACGGCTGAGCCTCCGCAACGTTCCCAAGCTCTGCCGACGGATAAACCCCCACCAGTGTAGACTGGATTCTCCATGATGGGCGGACTCCACCCAAGTTTCGATGGTGGTCGACCACCTGCTAGACTTCATCTGGACTCCTACGGGAGCCGGACTTCGTCCCTGACTTGAACTGCAGGAAGACTTCATCCGGACTCCTATGGAAGCTGGACTTCATCCCTGACTTCAACTGCAGGAAGACTTCACCCGGACTCCTACGGGAGCTGGACTTCGTCCCTGACTTCAACTGCAGGTAGACTTCATCCGGACTCCTACGGGAGCCGGACTTCATCCCCAACATCAACTGAAGGTAGACTTCATCCGAACTCCTACGGGAGCCGGACTTCATCCCCGACTTCAACTGTAGGTAGACTTCATCCAGACTCCTACGGGAGCCAGACTTCATCTCCGACTTCAACTGCAGGAAGACTTCATCCGGACTCCTACGGGAGCCGGACTTCGTCCTCGACTTCAACTGCAGGAAGACTTCATCCGGACTCCTATGGGAGCCAGACTTCATCCCTGACTTCAACTGCAGGAAGACTTCATCCGGACTCCTACGGGAGCCGGACTTTGTCCCCAACTTCAACTGCAGGAAGACTTCATCCGGACTCCTACGGGAGCCGGACTTCATCCCGGACTTCAACTGCAGGAAGACTTCATCCGGACTCCTACGGGAGCCGGACTTCATCCCCCAACTCCAACTGTAGGTAGACTTCAACCGGACTCCTACGGGAGCCGGACTTCGTCCCTAACTCCGGGTGCAGGAAGACTTCATCCGAACTCCTACGGGAGCCGGACTTCATCCCCAACTCCGGCTGCAGGAAGACTTCATCCGGACTCCTACGGGAGCCGGACTTCATCCCTGACTCCAACTGCAGGTAGACTTTGTTCGGGCTTCTACGGGAGCCGGACTTCCACCCCAAACTCCTGTTGCAGGTAGACCTCACCCCGAACTCCTACAAGGGCCGGACTCCGAGCTTCTACTGCAAGCGACCCACTCTGAGTTTCTGCTACAAACGATCTACTTCAAATTTCTACCACGAGCGGTCCGTGCCGGATTCCCACCGTAAGCCTTCACCCGAGCTTCCATTATGGACGAATTCCTTTCAGATTTCTGTTGCAGACAGGCCTGGACCCCCTGGCAGGCCTTAGTAATGGCCACGACTCTGCTCCACTTCCTGTGATGGATTCTACATGGCTCCATCACTCCCCGGCAAGCCACAGTAATGGCCACGACTCTGCTCCACTTCCTGCGATGGATCCCACACGGCTCTGTCACTCTCTGGCAGACCACAGTAATGGCCACGACTCTGCTCCACTTCCTGCGATGGATACAGCACGGTTCCTTCACCCTCTGGCAAGTTGCGACAATGGGCGCCGCTCCACTCCCCGCAACAGACTCCACATGGCAGGTCTCGATGATGGCCACGATTCCACTCCCCGCAATGACATCACTTCGATCCACGATATCTTGGATGAGATGGTAGCGGCGTAGAATATGCTTCGTCTGCTGGTGTGCCTTCGTTTCTTCACCTGAGCAATGGCTCCAGAGCTGTCACAATAGAGCAGAACTGGACCAACAAGGGAGGGTGCTACTCCGAGCTCGATGATGAATTTTCTCAGCCACACCACTTCTTTGGCAGCATCTGATACAGCGACATACTTTACCTCGCAAACTGAATCTGAATCAGCCACAATGTGCTGCTTGGAACTCTTCCAGCAGACAGCCCCACCATTAAGGGTAAAAATAAATTCGACACACTCTTGCTGTCATCATGATTAGACTGGAAACTAGAGTCTGTAAACCCTATAAGTCTCAAGTCTGATTCACCATAAACAAGCCACTGGTCCTTAGTATTTCTCAAATACTTCAGGATGGTTTTAACAATCTTCCAGTGATTCTCCCCTGGATCAGATTGGTATCTACTCACTATCTCTAATGAGTATGCCACATTTGGTCGTGTACATATCATGACATACATGATAGATCCCACTGCCGAAGCATATAGAATTCTACCCATACACTCTCTCTCTTGAGGTGTTGTCGGACAATCCCTCTTCGAAAGAGAAATTCCTTGGCTTATCGGTAGATAGCCTTTCTTAAAATTCTCCATGCTGAACCTCTTCAGCATTAGTATCAATGTACGTGGACTGGGATAAGCCAAGCAACCTTTTAGATCTATCCTTATAGATCCTCATCCCTAGGATGTAGGAAGCTTCTCCCAGATCCTTCATGGAGAACTGTGACGATAGCCAAATCTTTATTCCCTTTAATGTTGGGACATCATTCTCAATTAAGAGAATGTCATTCACATACAATACAAGAAATACCACTACTGGACCATTAGCCCACTTATAAATGCAGAGCTCTTCTCCGTTCTTAACGAAGCCATACGTCTTGATCGTCCTATCAAAAATATGTTCCAATTCCGGGATGCCTGCTTAAGTCCATAAATGGACTCTGTAGCCTGCACACCTTAGACTCATCTGTGGATATGAACCTTCAGGTTGTATCATATACACCTCTTCATCTAGCTCTCCATTTCGAAAAGCTGCCTTCACATCCATCTGCCAGATTTCATAGTCCAGATGGGTAGCTATTGCAAGCATAATCCGAATGGATTTGAGCATTGCCACAGGAGAAAATATCTCGTCATAGTCTATACCATAATGTTGACGATATCCCTTGGCAACCAAATGGGCTTTATAGGTCTCCACTTTTCCGTCTGTGCCCCTCTTCCTCTTGAAGACCCACTTACACCCGATGGGTTTTACTCTTTCGGATGGGTCAACCAATGTCCACACATCGTTGACCTTCATGGACTTCATTTTAGATTTCATGGCCTCTAGCCATTTCTCAGAGTCAGGTCTCTGCATTGTATCCATGTAGGTGATCGGATCCTCATCATTTTCATCAAGTTCGATAGGATCGTCGTCCCGGACCAAGAAACCATAGTATCTGTCCGGTTGACGTGGTACTCTAATAAATCGCCTTAAGGGTGCAGGAACAATAGGCTCTGGATCTGATCTAACCAAATCCGATTCAGGTTCAGCAACTTATATTGATTTTTTCACCTGTCGAACTTCCTCAAGTTCGACCTTAGAGGCAACAGTCCCTTCACCAAGGAACTCCTTTTCCAAAAAGATTGCCTTAAGACTGACAAACACCTTTTGCTCATCAGCTAGGTAGAAATAATATCTTTTGGTCTCTTTTGGGTAACTTATGAAATAACACTTGTCAGACCTAGGTCCAAGCTTGTCCGTAATTAAATATTTAACATAAGTCGGACACCCCCAAATCTTAAGGTGTGAGAGTACTGACTTACGTCCTATCCATATCTCATATGGTGTTTTGGTTACAGACTTACTCAGAACCCTATTTAGAAGGTAACAAGTCGATTTGAGCGCATATCTCCAGAGGGAGATCGGTAGACCAGCAAACTCCATCATGGATCGAACCATGTCCAACAAGGTCTGATTCTTCCTTTCAGACACATCATTATGCTGTGGTGTTCTAGGAGGAGTCCACTGAGAGAGAATCCCATTCTCCCAAGATATGTCAAAAACTCATTGGAAATGTATTCACCTCCTCGATCAGATCAAAAAATTTTAATACATTTTTTAGTTTGTTTTTCTATCTAATTTTGGAATAGTTTGAACATTTCAAACGACTCTGACTTATGCTTCATTAAGTAGACATACCCATACCTCGATAGGTCGTCTGTGAAGGTTATGAAGTAGAAATATCTACCTCTTGCACTTGAGCTCATAGGTCCACATACATCAGAATGTATCAGATCCAAGAGTTCACTGGCTCGCTCACCTTTTTCAGTAAAAGGTGATTTGGTCATCTTCCCAAGAAGATAGGACTCACAGGTTGGAAGTGATTCACAATCACCAACTTCAAGAATTCCTTCTTGAGCCAACCTGTTTATCCTGTTCTTATTGATATGACCTAGCCTACAGTGCCAAAGGTAGATTTCTGACATATTATCCATTCTAGGATATTTACCGGAGGTATGAACCACATTAACAGGATGTGATAGTAAGTAAATTTATTATTTAGTTGTCCAACAAACATTGTAACACCATTCAAAATGATATTGCAAACGTTTCTTTTTATTAAAAATTCATAACTGTACATGGCCAAAAGGTCTACAAAAATAATTTTAATAAAAAACTTGGATAATAGTGACATTCACTCATAATTACATTACGAGAGTTGATTACAAGGTTCATGATTCCTAAAGCTAGAACTGAAACTTTGCTTCCATCTCCAACGTTCAGGAACCTCTCGCCTTCATCAAATCTCCTACTGACTTACAAACCCTGCATCGAATTACAGATATGATAAGGGCTTCCGGTATCCAATACCCAGACAGTAGTATCACAAATAGAAAAGTTGCAAGGTGTTATCATATAATTACCTTGCTTCTTCTTCAGCTTGTTCGGGTCCGGGGAGGCAATGTATAGAGGATAGTTCCTCTTTCAGTGCCCCTGCTTCTTGCAAAAGAAGCATTCTGCCTGGCTCTAGTCGAGCTTGCACTTCTTGGTCTGACCTTGTGCAGACGTCCCAGCATGCGACTGCACCTTCTTATTCTTCTTCTTCTTGTTCTTCTTCCCTTTCTTAAAGGGTCGACGACTAGAAGAAGACCCTTCCATAATATTCACCGACTCCTTATGGAGCTGGTGGTCCTTCTCAAATTTCTGCAGCAACCCCAACAAGCCGTGGTAGTTCACTGCAGACTTTGTCATCTGAAAATGAGTAAGGAAGGGGAGGAAGGACTTGGGCAAAGAATTAAGGATCGCATCCTTACCGAGTTGCTCGTGCAAGGGAAAGCCCAGTTTACTTAGGCACTCAATCATTTCGAT
Organism: Elaeis guineensis; assembly: GCF_000442705.2. Taxonomy (NCBI): domain Eukaryota; kingdom Viridiplantae; phylum Streptophyta; class Magnoliopsida; order Arecales; family Arecaceae; genus Elaeis; species Elaeis guineensis. The sequence continues at coordinate 60,765,624 of NC_026001.2, forward strand.
CATGTACAGTACATGATCAGTGACTAAGGCCCCATCCCTCATTCGAGAATTGAAAATGGCACAACTAATTTTGTGCCTTTCAACATCGTCAAGCGTGCCAAAGGAGTTGTTCAACATTTGAAGCATCTCCTGTGGCTGGGCATTCTCGAACCTGCGACTGAACTCATCATTCATTGCCGCCAGCATTATGCACCGAACGGTAGTGCGATCGTTGAGTCACTTCTGATAAGTGTCTCGGACTGTCCCTCTAGCATTCGGGGCTGGCTCCTCAGGTGCTGGATCCGTTACTACATAAAGGATCCACTCATGCTCAAGGACAATTTTCAATTTTCGATACCAGCTATCGAAATTAGGTCCCATGAGTTTGTCATTATCTAATAATGATCAGAGCGACAGGATAGTGGCCATAGCTGCATAAAGAAAAATCAGACCTTTATTAGTATATAAATTATTAATACTAAAGACTTGGACTTTAGTCTAAAGTTTTTTCCAGTATTTTTATGAACCGGTAGCCTTAACCTCCAATTTGAGGAATTACTTTAATTCCTTAGTGGGTACTAGAATCCACACAGACTACACATGAGCCCAACTTTGGTTGGTCAACCCATGTGCATCTATGGGTAGGTTCATAACCAGTTGTTTCTCTAAACAACTTCTAGTAATTAATTTTGCCCCAGAACCTAATCAGTAGGCTTTGGCCTCCACTGAAAAGATCTGGTTAGGTCCAACCATTAACATGACTTGATTTGGTGAATCGGACCAATAAATGATCAGGCCCGACTTTGGCCGGCCAACCTGACCACCATAAAAAGACTCAACCAAATTATCATATTATGAATGATAATTCTATTAGTCAATAAGCACCAGGCCTTTAGGCCTCCAGTGATTATTAAACTAATGGACTCATTATCACTCACCTAATGGGAGGCTATGACTTAGTTATCACTATAACTTAATCATTTTAGAGACTTAATAATTTTTGAAGATTTTTATTAAAGGATAGAAGAGAAGAAATTAACCAGCCAATTTCAATCCTTTCACTGACTTCATCAAGTCAGATTAAAAAGGATTTAATTAAAGCCGGCATTAGGAGCACCTAAATCAGTCACACTGATTTACCTAATGACATGGGTTAGCCCTAATCACCAAGTGATCTAATCAAAATCTAACTCACTAGGTTGGCCAGATAAGTGAGATCAGTGGAAGGGATATGCCATTAACTCGTCAGAGATCGAATCAAAGTGAGTAGCTCCCAGTTAAAAACCACTAGTCAGACTGCCGAACTTACCTTAGACACCAACCGGTTCATTAGTTTTAATTTGATCAACTTAGTAAATAGGGTTCACCACGTAGCCATGAATTAAGTCTATCTTGGTCTAGTTAAAGATATGGACTCATTCAACTACAACTATTGGAGTTGAGTCTAGAGTGTCCTTAACCTAATCTAATCAACTTTTGATTAGATTTGACCAATTACTCTAATTTAGTCCATTTCTTTAAGCTAACCTTAGGTCTAACCCAATTATGGACCTAATCCATCTAACCCATTGACCCATAAGTTTATACAATTGTCTTAGGTCTTAATTCATAATTCTAGACCAACTAGACAATACTTAATTCTCTTAATTAAGTATTTGGACTGATGGGTTAGGGTTTGGCATTTCGAAAATAATTTTTAAATTTGAAAGGTTTTATTTTCTGTTCACCAAATATGTTGACTCATTTCACAAACGGATTAGCATATTTCATAAATAGCAATCTTATTGCTTATTACATAACAGAAAATAACTCAATCAAAATAAATCATGAATATTCCTTTAGATCTAATCTAACACATTCATGATAAATTTTATAATTGAACCTTTACAATTAAGTTCTTTCGCTGCTTCGTCTGCATGGGATATAATCGCATCGGCACCCCTACCGCCATAGGAGAACCCCATTGAATGGAAGGAGAGGGCCTTTAAACCCTACTTTTCTCCTATGATCGGACGACCATGGCAACCAACCCAATTAGACTACTTACTTCTTAGATCAAGTATATCTAAATATACCAATTTCAAAATTTAAATTTTAAATTTCAAATTTCAAATTTTGAATTTTGAATTTTAAATAAATTTCAAATTTTAAATTTTTGAATTTCAAATTTTGAATTTTAAAATTTGAATTTCAAATTTAAAATTTCAAATAAATTTCAAATTTCAAATTTAAATTTTAAATTTTAAATTTTTTGAATTTTGAATTTTGAATTTGAAATTTTAAAATTCAAATTTTAAATTTCAAATTTCAAATTTTAAATTTAAACTTTTAGATTACTACTTAATCTATACATGTAAATGTATATCATATTTTAGAACTGGCTCTGATACCATTTGCAGTGAAATTTCAATGCAGGGATAAAATGATAATTTTAAAATTTTTTCAAAATTATAATTTTATAATAAAAATTATTAATTAATTTAATTAATTAATATATATTAACCTTATATAAAGATCTAAATATGATATATATAGCATGCATTTAAATTTAAAATTTAAACTTCTACGGTAAACGTTTTACTGTTATGTGTTCAGAACACATTACCTTCGTGCAGGTTGTCGATTGCTGCAGTCTGATCACTGTCGGGATGGTCTGATCATTGCAATACAGTCACACAATGTGTCTAGCCTCACAGATTATCCACACGAAGCTCCCGATCTGATCGGCTCCTCACAAATGCTAGTTCGTCGCAGAACCCTTTGGACAGCGATGCTGATCGAACTCCTTTGATCGGTGTCTGCCTATTTTTTAGATATTTTAGATCATCAGTAGAGATAGTAGAGAGGTTGATGAAGCTCTCCCTAAAGTTTGGTGGGTTCACGACACTCGTAGCTCACCTTCTCACTTTTCGAACCCTAGGCAGAAACCTTAGGGAACTCACAGAAAATCCTGCGCCCATTTTCTTTCTTTTTTTTTTCTCTCGAAAGTTTTTTGAACTTTGATCTCACGCACAAGGCCTTCTCATGCCATACTTTCTTTCTCAGATAAGATCTTATGCATGCCCCACCTTCTCATCTTTTTAAAAATAGTGCAAGATGCATCTTTTCAGTATTTTCACCGCGTGAGAGGATAAAGCTAGGTGGTTGCTCACTTGAATTCAAATCAAATTTGAATTCAAATGCCAACCAACCTATCCTTATCTACTCTTGGCATGAGAAGGAAGGGGCGTGGGCTTCTTTGTGCGTGGAGAGTCTACACGAGAAACTTTTTCTCGTGTAGAGGAAGGGGCGCACAAGGGATAAGGTGGCGCATGGATTAGTTACCCATTCAAATTCAAACTTTATTTGAATTTGAATGGCCAACCAATCATCTTTATCCACTTAGATGGTGCACACAGGAGGAGCGTGGGAAGGCTTCTGCATGAGAGAAAATTCACGAGAACTCATTTCTTGTGAATTCAAATAGGCGCAGGTGAGGTGAGGTGGCGCAGGGAGAAAAGTCAAGGTGGTTTCAAACCTAATTGAACCAACCTTATCAAAATAGGTTAGGCACAATTAGACTAAGTTAAACCTAACACAATTAGGCTTAATTAGGCTTAATAAAATTCTAATTAAATCAGGAATTGACTAAGCCCAACCCCTGATCAGATCAGGGACCAAACCACCTCGGTGATTAGGTCAACTCTTAACCTAATTGGGACAAACCCAACTGAATCCAATTCAATTAGACTTGATTCAAAAATAATTACTCAATCAAATTGAGTTAATTAGTGATCAAATCACTAATTAAATCTCTCATAAATACTGAGTCCAAATCCAATGGACAATCGGGCATCAAAGTCCATCGATATGAAACCTTGATCGAAGAGTCCCAAACTAGTGGGACTCTTGACCCCGGTACCCAAAATGTATGGAACTCATGATCAGAGAATTCTGATTCTCGATCATAGAGTTCTAGACATGTAGGACTCAGAGTTTTCAAGTATTAGGACTCTTGGTCAAAGAGTCCTAGTCCAATGGGACTCTTCACCAGCCATCAGATCAAATAGGAACCTCTAATGTGTGTGACCCCGCAGATTCGAACCTAAACTGGTAGCACAGGAACTAATTTCTGTACTAATCAAAGTGACCATCTAGCAATGGTACCCGATGTCTGGATAGATTGAATAATCGTAATCGCAACATTCAGAACCTACGCGAATATGGTTACTGTATAATTCATCTCTTTTGACCCCTATGTATAGGATGACTCAGGGTTAAACTATCAACCCTGATCAGATCATCCGAATCATGCTCAACTCAAACAGTCCTGTGACTCCTCACTTGGACTACCCTGATCAAGGTTTTGCTAAATTAAAATATGACTATATACAGCTCCTGAACTGGAGTGGTCAATCCCATCTTGACACATGCATCGACAAGTCAAGTACTTGACTACACCCAGCAGCCTTCCGTTACTGAATTAGAAATTTAGGTAGTCCAGTGCCTAAGTGCAGTGATTTGCTTGCAAGTCACCGTGGCGGTCTCAGATCGGAGGGACAGTTATACCCATATCCCATCGGAGCAAATCTTGACAGCAGAAAAAGCTCCAGAGTCGGTCACGTTCAGTGCAGATGTACCTTTATATCTCACCTGTATGCCATACTAATGTCTCCACACTCTTGGTTAAGTGGACAACCAACCCATATGATATACAACGACCTATGCTTGATAAACGTTGTTGTCCTTGGTAACAACGTATCATTTGGTTGCAAACTGGTTTAAGGACTAAACGACAAATCCTCCTTTGTCGAGTCTAAATAGTCCTAAGGACTTCACCACAACACAGGAGTTCATTAGATGATAAAACAATTTATGATGCAAAATGCCAAAATAACTTTTATTTATTTATAATTCATATACTAATACAAGAAAGAGCACAACCGTCAACAGGCTGACGATTGGCTTTGGGACACTATTCCCAACAGTGTGGAGACACTGGTATGCCATACAGGTGAGATATAAGGGTACATCATCATTGAAGATGACCAACTCCAGAGTATTCTACTGTCGAGAATATCTCTGATGGGATATAGGTATAAGTATCCCTTAGACCTGAGATCGCCTCAGTGACTTGCAAGCAACTCACTGTGCTTTGGTACTGGACTAATTGAATTTCTAATTCAATGATGGAAGGCTTCTGGGTACAGTCAAGTACTTACAAAGTCAGAGTGTGATCGAGATGGGATTGACCACTCCAAGAGTTGGAGAAGAATGAGTCGCTGTTTTTCAATTTAGCACAATCTTTGTCAGGATAATCCATTAGATGGATTTGATATTTTGAAATACAATGTGGACAACCTGATCAGAGTTGACAGTTGAACTCTGAGGTATCCTATGATCATTTTGGTCAAGAGGATGAATTATATGGAAACTATATCCGTGTGGGTTCTAAGGATGTTGTTCTACACATTCAACCTATCCGGCCGTCGGATACCATTGCTAGATGGTCATTTTGATTGGTAAAAAAATTATTTCTATACTACTAGCTTAAGTTCGGATCTTTGAAATCACACACATTAGAGTTCATGATCCGATCGGATGGTTGATCAACGATTAAGAATCGTTCTAGGGTTAAACGATCAATACGATTGACATTTAACCTAGTGCAAGTGTTGCAGGAGGATCGATTAGCAATTTGATTGCTAATTAGCTTAATTTGATTAAGCCAATAGGCTGAGATTAAGTCTAATTGAATATAATTTAATTAAATTTAGTTTGGACTTGATTGGATCAAGTCCAATTAGTTTATTGGATAAGCCAAGTGCAAGAAAAAACTAGTCCTAGTTCAATTAGGACTTGGGTCAACCTAATTTCTAATTTGATTAAAAAATTAAAATAAATTTAAATCTAATTTAATTTGATAAAATTAGATTCTTAATTGGATTAAAACCTATTTTAATTGGGTTGATCTAATTTTAGTTTGATTTGATTTGGAAAACCAAATTAAAACAAATCATAAGATAGAATCCTAGTAAGACTAGGATTCTACCTTGCGCCACATAAGCCCCCCACACCCCCTCTCTTATTCTATGCCAATTCTCTCTTATTTTGTGCGACAAAAATCCTCTCCCAGGTCTTCACTATGCCCAAAAAATTTTCTCTCTTCTTTCTTACATAGAAGATGGTTGTGGATCAAATCAAAGTAGGAATAAGTTTGGATTTCAAATTCTATGAGATAGAGTTTTAGAAATCCAAAACTCTTTTCTTTTTGCATCGATTTTATCTATTTTTTTTTTAAAATTTTTATAACTTTTATGGTACTTGATAGGCACCTTTTGCTATTGGTCCATGCACGAAAAGAAGGAGGAGGTGCCCAAGAGTTGGGCGCCCTTTATCTTGCCATGTTTGGATAAATCTTGACTAGGTATTTTACCTAGACAAGGACTCTATCATATGTCTCTATATAAAATGAATTTCTTTATAAAATTTTTGTAAAAAATAGATCAAAGAGAGACCTTTGGGGTGTCCCAAAATCAGAGAGAAAAATGGTTAGGGCATGGAGATATAATAGACACAAGATAGGGTGTCTAGAGAGAGCAAAGAGAAGAAGAAGAGGGTCTTCTTCTAGGATTGTTGTGTTCATCTCTTCCCTTCCTCCATCTTGAGTTTTCTGAGAGCATCTCAAATTTGAAACTCCTTCTCCTACTTTTCATCTTTGGAAGAGTTCAAATCAAGAAGAAGGAGGCACCTGATCAACCATCGAAGATGGATCAGCACAGTACTAGCATACTGTGCTGATTTCCTGGAGCAGGACTTCTGATCGAGATTCATGGGCTCGTGTGGATGACTCCTAGAGGTCAGATGCATGTGCAGCTCATAACATCATCCTCAATCCTAGATCAGCAAGGTTAGAACGTCTAACTTGCAAGGTAATAGATCTAATCTATTGTTTATTACATACATTAGATGTAGCCTAGAAACATGTTGATATGATCAACATGTAGTTCATTCTCTATATATTTTAATTTTTGATTTAATACCATATAATAATCATATAATAAGATCTTAAATCTAGAGATTTTCTAATTTTATAAAATAAATTTTGATTTATTTTAGTCTTCCACTGCATGATCTTGAAAAAGTTTCAAGATCTAACCCTGAAATCCTAGATCTGGTCCCTACACTTTTGGCATCCCAAAAAATTCTAAAAGAATTATTAAGATGTGGAGAAGGATTTTAGAGTCTCATACTCTAAAGAATTTTTCAAGAAAAATTAGGAAAAAATTAATATGGCACCAATAATATTTCATATACGAAAAAATTTCTTTCTTAATTTACCTCTTATCTCTAATTCGGATCGCATTCGAATTAGGCAAAAGATAATATTATGACTCATCAACTATTGCTACCCACTTTTATTGGACCCTCTATCATGATGCCAAAAATTATGACCCAAATCCAATTAGGCATGGAGAAATTGGCATGGGTTCAGGAGTGGCGCAGTAGATAAGGATAGAGTCCTAGTTTGACTTGGACTCTTCATTTCTAATTCAATTCTAATCTAATCAAATTTGGATTGAATCCACTAATAGAAATAAATTTAATCCAATTAAAAACTCAAATATCTTATCAAATTTTTAATCCAATTAAGAATTAGCTGAGTCAAAACTCTGATCGAATCAGGATCAAATTTCTCTTGTAATCGGGCTCGATCATATCAAATCCAATCAAAGTTGAACTAAACTAATTCAATTAGACTTGATCCAAAGCTCTTTGCTTAATCAAATTAAGTCAATTAGCAATCTAATTACTAATTAATTTTTTAAAAATAGTAGAGTCTCAGTCCTAGTGGGACTCTCCCTTAGAGTTCGAGTCCGAGTAGGACTCTTCACCAGAGTCATAATTCAATTGGACTCTTCAGCCATCAGATCTGATCAAATCTTCTAATACGTGTGACCCCATAGGTTTGAACCTAAGTCGGTAGCATAGAAATAATTTTTTATACCAATTGATGTAACCATCTAGCAATGATGATCCAATGATCGGATAGGTCGAAGTATTGCAAGCAACCTTCTAGAACCTACTGGTGTGTAGTTACCGTATAACTCATTCCTTTGACCCAAATGCTCAAGCAACCTAAGATTTAACTGTCAACCCTAATTTAGTTGACCACATTATATTTCAATCTTTTAAATTCATCTCATGGATTATTTTGATCAAAGTTTTACTGAATTGAAATACACTAATGCATATCTCCTACTAATTCAAAGGGGTCAATTCCACCTTGACTCACACATCGACTTGATAAATACTTGATTGTACCTAGTAGCCTTCCGTCACTGAGTTAGAAACTCAGATGGTTCGGTACTAAGGTATAGTGAGTTGCTTACAAGTCACCATGGTGGTATCTGGTCGGAGGGATATTTATACCCATACCCTTCACGAGCAACTCTTGACAGCAGAGTGCTTGGGACATAGTCATGTTCAATGTGAATATACTTCTACATTCTATCTGCATGCCATAACAGTGTCCCACGCTCCTTAGTTAAGAGGACAACCAACTCATATGGCACGCAACAACCTATACTCGATAATGCTATCGTCCTATTAATAGCATATCATTTGGTCATGAATATTTTTAAGGACTTAACGACAATCCTCCTTTGTCAATTAATTATAGTTCTAAGAACTTTATTACAATATAAGAGTTCAAAGATGGATAATTTATAATAAAAATATCAAATAATTTTTATTAATAAAAATTTATATATAATTTACAAGATGAGCACAATCGTCAACAGGCTGACGATTGGCTTTGGGACACATTTTCCAACATGTCCAACATTTACTTTTATTTTGTTGACATTAAGTTTTGATTTTCTTATTTGAATTAAGGTTTAAATATTAATCCTTTAATTTTATTCTACTATCTATTATGATATTATGATGAGATGCTTTGCATGCTTATGGAAGGAGTTTCCTATGAGTATGCTGTGGTTTTATGACCCCTAGCTCGTGATTTTGGAACGGGGGCGTGATAATTAATATGTTATCAAAGCATAAGTGGATAGATTATGACATGTAGAATTCGACATAAAATGAGTAAGTAATGGATAGAGAATTGGGATATTAGGACATTAGTTTATGATGATTTTTGACATGATCTATCCGTAATAAATTTATGACTTTATTAAGGATGTGCTACCATCCCAAATTGGTGTAGGTTAACATGCCTCCACATTGAATGAGGACTACTCAAGGGGCTACTAGAGGGACATCAAATCTGTAAGGTGATAACACTCCCTAGCAGACTAGCGGCACCCCTCAACAAGAGGGAATCATTGATCCTAGTTGAACATGAAAAGAGAGTGAACTTTTATAGACTATCATACCTACTTATTATACCTCTATAAACTATCATGAAAAGAGAGTGAACTTCTAAATACCAGATAAATTAGCTTTCAATTTTGATGAAAGTATAGGAATTACCCCTTCACATATCATTTCAGCTTTGCAAGGTGGACAAATGCTAAGAAAGGGATATAGAGGTTATCTGGTTTCGATAAAGGATACTGAATAAAATAAATTGGGGTTACAAGATATTCCTATTGTGAATGAACTTTCAAATATATTTATTGATGATTTACACGAACTACTATCTGATAGAGAAATTGAATTTACTATTGATCTAGTATCTATTCAGATCCGATTTCCAAAGTCCCTTATAGAATGGCCCTATCGAGTTGAAGAAATTAAAAGATCAGTTGCAAGATCTTCTGGATTAGGGTTTTATAAGACCCAAGTGTCACCTTGGGGAGCTTTAATTTTGTTTGTGAAAAAGAAAGATAAAAGTATGAGGCTTTGTATCGATTATAGGGAGTTGAATAAGATTACTATAAGAAATAAGTATCCTTTTCCTCGAATTGATGACTTATTTAATTAGTTACAAGGGGAACAAATTTTCTCTAAGATCAATCTTCATTTATGATATCATCAGTTGAAAATTAAAGCACAGGATATACCAAAGACAGCATTCAAAACTCATTATGGATACTATGAATTTTTAGTGATGTCATTTGGATTAATAGATGCTCCTGCAGCCTTCATAGATTTAATAAATAGAATATTTAAACCTTATCTTAATAAATTTATTATGGTGTTCATTGATGATATCTTAGTATATTCAAGAAGCAAGATGGAACACGAGGAACATTTGAGGTATATACTACAAATATTAAGAAAAGAGAAGCTTTATGTCAAATTAAAGAAGTGCAAGTTCTGGATCAACAAGATAACATTCTTGTGACACATCGTGTCTAGAGATGAAATTTCTATAGATCCAATAAAAATGGAAGCTATGGTATAATGGAACAGACCTATAAATATTTTTGAGATTTATAGTTTTTCGAGGATGATAGATTATTATAGATGATTTATGAAAGGATTCTCCTTTATAGCTGTAACTCTAACTCGTCTTACTCAGAAAGGGGCAAAATTTAAGTGGACTGAGGATTGTGAATAAAGTTTTCAAGAATTAAAGCAATGGTTAGTCTTCGCCCCTCTCCTCACCATATCCATAGGAAATGAAGGATTCACAATCTATAGTGGTGCCTCTAGAAAGGGACTTGGCTGTGTATTGATGCAATATGTTAAGGTAGTGGCTTATGTCTTAAGACAATTGAAACTGTATGAGCCAAATTATCTGACACATAATTTGAAGTTAGCAGTAGTGATCTTTGCTCTAAAAATCTAGAGACATCATCTATATAGTGTATAGTGTGAAGTATTTATAGATCACAAGAGTTTGAAGTATATTTTCACTCAAAAAAATTAAATATAAGACAAAGAAGATGGTCTAGAACTATTGAAAGATTATGATTTAATAATTAATTATCATCCTAAAAAAACTAATGTTTTTGCCGATGCCCTTAGTAGAAAATCGATGGAAAGTTTGGTTATTTTAATCACAAATCAACAGCAAATATTGGAGGATATGACAAAGTTAGAATTAGACATTCGAATATATGACTCAGTGATTTGATTAGCTAATATGAGGATTCAGCCAACACTTATATAAAGGATTAAAGTCATCCAGAATAATGATCCACAATTAATAAAAATTAAGGAATCAAGGGAAGCATGAGTTCAATCTGAATTCAGGATATATGACAATGGTTCTCTGGGGTTCAAAAATAGAATTTGCATATCCAAGAATTTAGTCCTCAAACAAGATGTATTTGAGAAAGCTTATAAGATCGGTTATACAGTCCATCCTGATGGCACTAAGATGTATAGAGACTTGTAGGAAACATATTAGTGGAACAATAAAAAAGGAGAAATCGCTCAATATGTGGCTCAATGTTTAGTGTGTCAACAAGTCAAAGCTGAACATAAAAAATCCACAAGGCCTAGAACAACGATCCATAATTAATAAAAATTAAAGAATCAGTGGAAGGAGTTCAATCTGAATTTAGGATACATGACAATGGTTCTCTAAGGTTTGAAAATAGAATTTGCAAACCTAAGGATTTAGTACTTAAATAAGAAATATTTGAGGAAGCTCATAAGGCTGGTTATACAGTCCATCTTGGTGGCACTAAGATGTATAGAGACTTGAAGGAAATATATGAAGGAAAGAAAAACTGTTTCTCTTCGGATGATTCAGGTTGTATATAAATTTTTTTTTATTAATCTACAGAAATAAGGATCAAATCCTTACCTGATTAGCAGTAGAATCAGAGATCAAATCTCAAATAATCTGATATAAACCTTCAAGGAGGTCTGCATGTGCAGATCCTCTACTTCGAATGCACGTCAGACGCTGTAGGAAAGCAGGATAAACTCTGATCTTTGCAATCCAATCAAATGAAGAAGGAGATGTGCTGGTGTGACACTTCACACCAGTAGGTGGGATGCCCAAGGAGGGCCCATGCCCAAGGGAGAAGGGGCGGCACCAAAGGGGAGAGGCCAAGGAGAAGAAGGGACCTCTCTCTCTTTTCACGCCTCTTTCTCTCTGTTCTCTCAATCTGATTTGTCTGCTATGTATCTATAGGTAGAGATCCTCTCTATTTATAGATGATTCTCATGATCTGATAAGTATAAGAGTCCAAACTCAAATCTAATTTGAATCAATCCAATACTCATGAAAGAAAGATTCCTATATTAGATAGAATTGCCATTACATATGACAACCACTTTGCACCCAATCCCTCACCCACATCGGATGCCCCAAACTAGCACCATTCTAGGTGTTGGTCAGCCCACATGAGAGGAGAATCCCAATGCAAGTAGAATTTCTCATATCTCATCCAAAATGGATTTGATTCGAATCCAATTCAAAGTTGGTTCGAAATAATTTTGAAAGACTGTCAATCCTAAACTGTTCATATGCTCCATGGATTATAGATCAGAAACTGTTCATCTTCGGGATCGAACCTGAACCTCATGTATAGTACTGGCTAGACATAGTCAACTCTTCAATCCCGTTTGACCCATAACTTAATTCTCAATCAAGTTAGCTTATATGTTCAATCAAGTTAAGTATTTTCAAATTGAACATATAAAATAGATCAATTCCTTTCTACTTTGTCTGACTTGTATGCGTGATTTCATAGGTTCAAACACTAAGCCAGTAGCACAGGAACCAATTTCTATATTAATCGAGATACCATCTAGCAATGGTTCTTGATGTCCAGATAGGTTGAATTATCATAAAAAAATATTTCAGAATCCATACATATGGTTACCACATAATTCATCCTTTTGATCTTGAATACTCTAGGATGGTCTCAGGTTAACTGTTAATCGAACTTGCTTCATCCATATTATATTTCAACCTTTCAAATCTATCTCATGGATTATCCTGGTCAAGGCTTTGCTAAATTAAAATATAGTGATACATCAACTCTAATAATTCAGAGGGGTCAATCCCATCTTGATCCACATAGACTTTGCAAGTACTTGACTATACCCAGTAGTCTTCCATCATTGTATTAGAAATTCAGATAGTCTGGTATCAAAGCATAGTGAGTTGCTTGCAAGTCACTATAGTGATCTCAAATCTGAAAGATACTTATATCCATGTGTTTCGCGAGCAGCTCTTGCCAGCAGAATGCTCAGTAGATGAGTCACTTGTTCAGTGATGATGTACCCCTACATCTCACCTGTATGCCATACTAGTGTCACCACACTCTTTGGTTAAGAAAACAACCAACCTATATTGCACACAACGACCTCCACTCAATAAACATCATCATCTTGTAATGATGTATCATTTGATCATGAATATGTTTAAGAACTATACGATAAATTTTCTTTTTATCGCACACTAGCATAGTTCTAAAGACTTCATCATAGCACAAGAGTTCAAGAAAGATGTTACTTTATGATGAAAAATATCAGAATAACTTTTATTCATTAATCAATAATTTATATATAAAGAGAAACTCAATCATCACATGATTGATTTTAAGACACAATTCTCAACAACTCTCACTTAGACTAAAGCTAATCCAGATAGTATTTTATACCCATCTTCCATTTGAAATCATCAAACTCTTTAATCTCGAGAGCTTTAGTGAAGGGGTCGGCTAGGTTCTCCTTTCCATCGATCTTCTAAAACTCGACATCACCTCGATTCATGATCTCTCGCATCAAGTGATAGCGGCGTAGAATATGTTGCAGCATTTGATGCAGTAATGTATTCCACTTTGCATATAGAATCGATCACAGTATGTTGCTTGAAACTCTTTCAGTAAATAGCTCCTCTATTTAAGGTAAATACACAGTCCGACATGCTTCTACTGTCATCACAATCTGACTGAAAACTGAAATCAGTATATCCCATAAGTTTCAGATTAGTATCTCTATAGATAAACCATTGGTCTTTAGTATTTCTCAAATACTTAAGAATTGCTTTCGCAATCTTCCAATGCTTTTCATTCAGATCAGATTGGTACCTACTCACTATCCCTAGTGAATAGATCACATTCAATCTCGTACATGTCATAGCATATATGATAGATCCCACTGCTGAAGTATATGATATTCTACTTATAGCTCTCTCTTCTCAGGAGTTGTTGGATAATCCTTCTTAGAAAGAGTAATTCCATGACCTATTGAAAGATAGTCTTTTTTGAAATTATTCATGTTGAACCGCTTTAGTAAGGTATTAATGTATGTGGATTGAGACAATCCAAGCAATCTTCTAGATCTATCCCTATAGATCTTCATCCCAAAGATGTAGGATGCTTCTCAAGTCTTTCATGGAGAACTGTAATGATAACCATAGCTTCATATTCTGCAAAGCCGGGATATTATTTTCTAGTAATAGTATGTCATCCACATACAGTACAAGAAGATGACTATAGAATCGAAAGTCCACTTATAGACGCAAGGCTCTTCTCCATTCCTAACGAAGCCATACGTTTTAATCATCTTATCAAAATACATGTTTCAACTCCTAGATGCCTGCTTAAGTCCATAAATAGACCATTTCAGCTTGCACACTTTCAACTCATCTGTGGATGTGAACTCTTCAGGTTGTATCATATACACTTCTTCTTCTAGCTCCCCATTGAGGAAGCAATTTTGACATTCATCTGTCAGATCTCATAATCTAAGTGTGCAGTGATAGTAAGTAAAATCTGGATGGACTTGAGCATTGCCACAGGAGAGAACGTCTCGTCATAGTCAATACCATAACGCTGACGGTATCCCTTGGCAACTAGATGGGCTTTATAGGTCTTTACCTTTTCATCTGCTCTTCTTTTTCTCTTGAAAATCCATTTACATCCTATGGGTTTATCCCTTCAGATGGATCAATTAGTGTCCATACACCATTGATCTCCATAGACTCCATATCAAATTTCATGGCCTCAAGCCATTTTTGAGAGTTAGGCCTTTGCATGGCCTCTATATAGGTGATCGGATCCTCATTGTTCTCATCAAGTTCGATGGGGTCACCATCTCTGACCAAAAAACTGTAGTATCTGTCCGGCTGACACAGTACTCTACTGGATCTCCTTAATGGTGCCTCTATTGGCTCTGAATTTGATTCACCAATCAAATTCAATTCTATGTGTGTCGGTCCTTCCACTTCATGAACTTCATCAAGTTTAATTTTACAGGCATTAGCTCCTTCACCAAGAAACTCCTTTTTCAAAAAGACTGTCCGACTGCTGACAAACACCTTTTGATCTGCAGCGAGGTAGAAGTAGTTTCCTTTAGTTTTCTTTGGATATCCTATGAACAAGCATCTATCGAACTTCGGTCCAAGCTTATTTATTTTTAAACACTTGACATAAGCTGGACACCCCTAGATCCTAAGGTGTGGGAGCACCGACTTACACCCAATCCATATCTCATATGGAGTTTTATCGATAGACTTGCTAGATACCTTATTCAAAATGTAGCAGGCAATTTCTAGGGCATATCCCTAAAAAGAGATTGACAGACTCGCAAAGCCCATCATAGATCGGACCATGTCTAACAAGATTCGATTCTTCTTCTCTGACATCCTGTTATATTGTGGTGTTCCAGGAGGGATCCACTATGAGAGAATCCTATTCTCTTCCAGATATGTCAGGAACTCACTAGTGAGATATTCACCTCCTCGGTCTGACTAAGGGTCTTGATACTCTTTTCAGTTTGTTTTTCTACTTCAGTATGAAATGTTTGAACATTTCAAATGATTTTGACTTATGCTTCATAAGATAGATATACCCATACCTCATAGGTCGTCTATGAATGTAATAAAGTAGTAGTATCCTCCTCTGATACTTATGTTTATAGATCCACATACATAGTATGTATTAGGCCTAGGACATCGCTGGCTCTTTCGTCTTTTCTCTTAAAAGGTGTCTTAGTCATCTTACCAAGTAGGCAGGATTCGCAGGTAGGTAATAATTCACAATCATCTATCTCAAGGATACATTCCTTGATCAACCTGCCAATCCTACTCTTGTTCATATGACCAAACCTACAATACCAAAGGTAGGATTCACTGATATTATCTAACTTAGGATGTTTACTGACTGTGTATATTACACTAATAGGCCATGATATTATGTATATGTCATGTTTTAATTATCCATGTATAATTATAGTATAATTCATAATGATATCACAAAAATCATATTTTATTATAAACTTGTAATCAAGTTTGACCAAAAGGCCTATAGAGATGACATTCATAAAAAAGGATGGACAATAATGACAATCATCTAACATGACACTACTAGACTCGAAGACAAACTGTAAAATTTTTAAGATCAGAACTAGAACAAGATTTTCATCTCCAATGTTAAGGAACCGCTCGTCCTCTCAAAACTTCCTACTTACCTACAGTCTCTGCAATGAATTGCATATATTAATAGAACTTTCGATATCCAATACCCAGATAGTAGTATTATAAATAGAAAAATTATAAGGTGTGATCATATAAGTACCTTGCGAAGCAACCGTTTGCTTCTTTCTCTTATTTTTAGGCCTGTTTGGATCAAGAGTAGCTATATAAGTAGGATAATTTCTTTTTCAATGATCCAGCTTCTTGCAAAAGAAGCACTCTACCTGGCTCTCATCAACTTTTGACGGTTTGCTCTGCTTAGGATCAGCGGCATGAAATTTCTTCATCTTCTTCTTCTTTTTTCTCCTAGAGGATTGACTCCTTGCAGATGAACCTCCCACTAAATTTACTAACTCCTTCTAGAGCTGGTGATCCTTTTCAAAAGTCTATAGTAATCATAGCAAATCATGGTAGTTCACGGTAGGCTTCATCATTTTATAATGACTAAGAAAGGATAGATAGAATTTCGGTAGCGAATTGAGGATAGCATCCTTGCCTAACTATTCATGCAATGAAAAGTCAAGTTTGCTAAGACATTCAATCTGCTCAATCATGTATAATACATGATCGATGACTGAAGCTCCCTCTCGCATATGGGTATTGAATACTGTACAGAAGGTTTTGTGTCTCTTCGCATCCTTAGCGATGCCAAAAGACTCATTCAACATTTGAATGATTTCCTCTGGCTGCGCATCTTCAAACTTATGACTAAGTTCATCATTCATAGCTGCCCTCATCACACAACACACAGTCATGTAGTTATTGAGCCACTTCATATAAGTGTCTCTCGTGGTATGAGGAGCATTGGCTGTAGGTTCTTTAGGTGCCTCATCGTAAGGACATATAAAATCCTCTCGTACTCCAAGATGATTTTCAACTTTCGATACCAGCTATCGAAGTTGGATCCGATAAGCTTGTCACTGTCCAACAGCATACGGAGGGATAGTGTGTTGGCCATAACTAAAAAAAAATATTAGCTTATTAGTATATGAATTATTTTTAATCCTGAAGATATGGACTTTAGTCTAAAGGTCCTCTCACTATTTTTATGAATTGATAGTCTCTACCTCTAACTCAAGAATTATGCTAGTTTCTTAGCGGGTATTAGAATCCACACAGACTACATTCGGGGCTGAGTATGGCTCGGCCAATCCTAGTGCATCATGGATAGGTTCATAGCCAATTATTTCTCCAAACAACTTCTAGCAATTAGATTTTCCCTAGGCATCCCTTCAACAGGCGTGTGGTGCCTCCACTGAAAATTTTGATTAGGTTCAACCATTAACATGACACACCAAGTGCATCCAATAAATGGATGTCTAAGTCTGAGTGTGGCTAGACCAACTTGAGCATTGATCTGAAGGTATATTATGATGGTCATATGATGAATGATAATTCCAACACGTAATAGACATCCGGCGTTTGACACCTCCAATGCCTGTTTGGAATATTAGACTCATTATTTTGCACCTTAATGGGAGGCTATGACCAAGTTATCTCATAACTTTATCATTTTATGGATCTAATAATTTAGAAAATTTGATTTCATTGATCTAAGAATAAGAGAAGAAGTCGACCTACAGACTGCAAATCCTTCCACTGATTTCACCAAGTCATATAGAGGATTAAACACAAGCTGGTCTAAAGACATCTAAATCAGTTACACTGATTTACCTTAATGGCATGGATCTACATGAATCAACTAGTGACCTAATCAAAACATAATCTATCATGTTGGTTAGGTAAGTGAGATCAGTGGGAGAGATATACCCTTAACTCATCATAGATGTATCTAGGTGAATAGCTCCCAATTAAAAATCACTTGATCGAATCTGTCAAACTTACCTTAAACACCAACTGGTTAATTAGTTTTGATTTGATTTACCAGAAGATTCATGCTCAACCATGAAGCCATGATCATGGTCCATTTATTAGGGTCAAATATATGGATTTGATCAAACTTCAACTATTGAGATTGATTTAGAGAAATACTGACCTAATCTAATTCATTACTTACTTAGATTTAATCAATTTCTCTACTTGGTCCATATATATTTCTAACCCTAGGTCTAACCTATTAGAAGGACCTGATTCAAACTAATCCTTTGCCTATCGATTTATGTGGTATCTTAATGATCTTCAATTCTCAAATCTAGATCTTTCAAACTTAATTCAAAATTAAGTATGTAAAATATGTGTTAGTCTGTAGAACTATTCTACCAAGGTTTCAGGTGAAGCATACCATATGTTTCAATCCATGAAAATAAATTTTCTTAATATGTTTAATAATTAAACATACATAGGTATGATCCAAACTTCATACATACATCTCATGCATCATGACAACTTTTAGATCAATACCGATTACATCTTATGTCACATGCAATTCAGATCTAAAGTAATTTTATATCTAAATTTTATTCTATTATAATGATTTATAAATTACTTTAGATCTAATCTAAATATATTTATGATCAAAATAATACATAAAAATCTATTCATTTTTCTTCTTCATGAAATCAAATCACAATGACACCCCTACACATCATAAGAGAACCCATCGAATAGACGAGAGAGATTAATCTCTTCAATCTTCTATGACCAGATGGTTTGATGATCTCATCAATCCGAGTACTAGACTATTAAGATTTGAAATCTAATTTCATATATAATTACATCAACATACAATTATTGACAAAATAATTTTATGTCATGAACATATCCTTGATCTTATCAATTATGTTATTCATCTAATCTAATTAGATTTGATGTATCATATACATTATATCAGATCTGAAATATATCTTATATTGATTATAAAATATTAATTTTAAATTTGATATTATATAAAAATTAATTATATGCAAACATGAATGCAAAAGGAATAAATTTTTGGTAAAATCTATTTTCGCACAATGCTGAATTTCGATAGGATTCAGTTTTAAATATCTATTGAAATAGATTTAATTTAGATCTAAAATAAATCTTACTTCCTAATAAAAATAATAATATTAAAATTTTATTAAAATAAATTTAAAATAGATTTTAATTCATGTTGTTATTTTATCAAAAATTTAACAACAGCAGAATTCTATTATAACAAATTTATAACAACCTCAATTAACAATTGATTAGGCTCATCTAATCCAATCAAAATTAGATCAAAAATTTTATATAAATAAATTTAAATTAGATTTAATATCTCATAAAAAATTTTAATTATATTTTATGTAATTAATCTTAAAAAAATCAGTTATGCATCCATATATTTTAGATCTGCTCTGATACCAATTGAAGGAAAGAAAAACTATTTCTCTTCAGATTGTTGGGTTATAGTGGTGTAGCAGAAGGATTAAGTATTTAAAATTTTTATTAAAAATACTCAATGCACCAAAAATTCTAATGCCCAAAAACTCTTGACTATATCAATCAAAGTACAATAAAATAAATTTGGATCAGAAAAAAACCTGTAATGCTAATCTAATTTTCATGAGATGTCCAAGTATCCGCTCTTCAATGATGATCTATATAAAAATTGAACCAAGGACAGCCTCCTTCACCTTACTTCAAGAGTTCTAGCCCCTAGAACTCAACCAGCCACCAATCGATCAGATCTTCCTTCAGACCTGAATCTAAACCTTTCTGAACCATCCACTAGACTTGACCACCTTTTTTTAGACCTCTTAAACCCTTAGAGCTATTAGGATTAGGCTTATCTTAAAAGAATAAGCCTTGTCCTAAAACCTAGAGTTGTAAGAGAGGGAGTGGATAGGGGATGTAAGAATTGAATGATCACCCCATCTGCCGTTCCCTATTTATAGCACCAGATGGGGTGCTAATAGAGAAGGCATGTCTCATCTAAAAAGGTATATCAAGTTCTCATATCACTTATCTGAGAGTTCTTAAATAGAAGGACTCTTCAGGGGGTGATACGTCGATTCCTGCCTTCTCATGCACGCACACCCAGAACAAGAAGCTTTTTGCATCTCTTCACATATTAGATTAGCATGAAATTTTGCCACATAAACCTTTGTTCAAATATGAAAGCTATTACTAAATGACACATTATTTGGATAAGAGTTCATATATGAGAAGGACTCTTCACCTAAGAGACATGCGAGCACCTTCTCCCTGTCACGCATGCGCATGCCCAGAAAAGGGTGTGAAAAGTAACCTTTCTTAATCTGATAATTTTTTAGATTTTTACTACATGATCAGCACTTAAAATTGATCTTTATCACAAAAATTATCAGATAAAAAGTCACTTAAGACTTCCTAAATAGGAGTCTTCACATCCCTTCGCACGTCTAGAAAAATTATCACTCGTGCAGTAATGTTTTGAGCAATTTTTTCATGCTCAATCTGATAGATTTTTCATACTTCAAAAGGTGTACTAGGTGGCTCATCATCTGATCTACTTTCCATAAAAAATAGAGACCCAAAATAGAAGAATTCTTAGTCCTTCTCTATGCCACAAATAAAAAGTGCATGCATTCTGCATATTAGTGCCAAGAGTCCTTCTTAAGTTAGACTCTTAGTTATTTGGCGTGTACATCAGATATGTGCCTCTTTTTGGCTACTTCTAGGTGGCTTGACCTGACCCAAATGCCCACCAAATTGGGCTAGCAAATGAGCAAGGCATGAGACCAAATTGATCTCTAAAAGAGCTAGGGATTCCACACGTGCTAGCATGCTTATCGGAACCCCGATTGAATCCAAAATTCCATTCAACCTTTTTTAAAAAGGATCCTTGGTCAATTTCTATATGTGTGTGATTCATTGGGTTCTATATCTAGTTAGCAGTAGGTCTGGATATAAGTTGATCTAATTTAATTAAAATTTAATTTAATCAATTTAGGTCCAATCGAGCTAACCTGATTTTAGTAATTAGAACTCTTTCTAATTGGCATTCGAATTAAACTCTTTAATTCGATCAAAAACCTACAAGTCAAGATTGATATCTAGCAATATATCATGACTACTCAAAAGATATAAAAATTTAATGAAAATATCAAATATGTCCTTCAGTGATAAATTATCGTGCAATACAATCCTTCGATCATCCCAGCATCCTGAATATATTTATGAGTATGGAATCATATCAAACTCAAACACATATTCATATCGATTCTCAATTAACCAATGATGACTCCAATGAAGAAGCATTAGAAACTTTTTCTAATCTCCTTCCTACTTTTGGTCAAAAGATTTTTTCTGAGTCATCTACGAATGAGAATACACAAGATGCGATCTCCTCTTACTAGGAGCGATCGATTTCATGTTGACCTACTCACAACCTTCGTACACACTCCTACCATATCCAGAACACCCCATACATGTCTTAAAGTCATGCTTGAGTATGAACCAAAATATAAATTTATGTGCATAAGATTTCATGATGATCTCAGGTCTAAGGATCACTTGCACAACTCTACTTAGAGAACCATCTTTGACATGCAAGTAAGGCTTACATAAGATGTTCTCTTTCATCGAGTCAATTCAGTGGACTCATTTTTCAAATGAGCTCCTACATCCTTGTATTAGTATCTCACACAAGTGGCTAGTGAGATCTGCTATCCTCTCTATCGAGCATACATAAGATGTGCCAGTCTATCTGAAACATTGATCTCGGACTCAATGTTCCTACGATCAGAAATATTTAAGATTAAGATTTTAAGATTTTAGGTCTCACTAGCATGATCCATTCATGTCTCTTAAAATCATTATCCTAATCTTTGGAGTTCATTATAATTTTAGTCATAATAAGAAGCAGCTAATATGATGAATCAATACTCAAATAATAAATGTTATTGCATGAGTTGGAAAATTATAAATAAAAGTCCCATCGCAACACACTTGCGATTGGCTTATAGGGCACTCTTCTTTCAATCTCCCACTTGCACTAAAGTCAATTACCTTTGTATCTCATACAATCAAGATGACGATCATTTAGCTGCTGTGGTATGGCTTTAGTGAATGGATCTGCTATATTGTTCTTTTTGTCTACTCGCTCTAGGACAACATCTTATCTCTAACGAGATGGAAGCATCTGAGGATGTGCTTGGATCTATAATGAGATATAGGTTCTTTAGCTTGAATAATGGTCCTAGTATTATCACAATAGAGTGACACCAGTCCTTCATTCTTAGAAATGACTCCTAAATCCATAATAAATTTTTTCATCCAGACAGCTTCCTTAATGGCTTCACTAGCAGTGATGTACTATGCCTCAGTAATTGAGTCAAATACTATTTGCTGCTTGAAACTCTTCCAACTCACTTCCCCACCATTTAGGATAAATACGTACCCTGATATTGACCTACTATCATCTAGATCAGATTGAAAACTAAAATCTGTATATCCCTCTAGTTTCAACTCTAATCCTCTTTCATATATAGAAAAATATCTTTAATCCTTTTTAGGTACTTCAAAATATTTTTCACAGCTTTTCAATGATCCTCCCCTGGATCAGCCTAAAATCTGCTAGCTACACCCAAAGCATAAGCTACATCAGGCCTGGTACATAGCATGGCATACATAATTGATCCCACAGTCGAAGCATAAGGGATTTCACTCATCCTCTTTTTCTCTTCTGGTGTCTTAGGATATATTTTCTTGGAGAGACGTATACCATGACTTGCAGGCAGATAACTTCTCTTACTAGCCTCCATATTAAAACTCTTTAATATGAGATCTGTGTACCGTGACTGAGATAAGCCTAACATCCTTTTAGATCTATCTCTATAGATCTTTATACACGGTATATAGGATGCTTCACTCAAGTCTTTCATAAAAAACTTATTCGATAGCCAAGTCTTGATCGATTACATTATTGGAATATCATTCTCAATGAGCAGTATATCATCGACGTACAAAATCAAGAAGACAATAGCACTCTCACTTGTCTTCTTATACACACATGGTTCATTCTTATTTTTGATAAAGCCAAACTCTTTGACTGTCATATCAAATCGGATATTCCAGCTCCTCGAAGCCTGCTTTAATCCATAGATAGATCTCTTTAGTTTGCATACTTGATTTGCCCTCCCACTTGAGATAAATTCCTCTGACTGAGTCATATAGACTTCTTCCTTTAGATTACCATTAAGGAATGCAGTCTTGACAATCATCTGTCAGATCTCATAATCGTAGTATACTGCTATAGCAAGCAAAATTCTGATGGACTTGAGCATAGCCACTGGTGAGAGGTTTCATCATAGTCAATTCTTTGCATTTGTCTGAAACCCTTCACCACCAACCTAGTTTTGTAGATTTTTACTTGGCCATCTGCTTCGATCTTCTTTTTGAAGACCCATTTGTACCCTATTAGGGTCACACCCTCAGGTGCATCAACCAAGATTCACACTTGGTTGGTGTACATCGAGTCCATCTCAAATTTCATGGCTTTCAGCTATCTGTCTGAGTCTCTACTCATGATAGCTTCCGAATAGGTCAGTGGATCATCATCTTGAATGATATTGATCAAATTGTCATTCTCAATGACAAAACCATATCTCAGAGGTACCGACGCACTCATCTGATCTTCAGAGAGGAGGTGTGAATTATGGATGTACCTCATCTTTAGGTACTTCTGATTGAGGATCTTCTTATGGTCCAACCACTGATATTTCTGGATCGATTTGTAGATCATGAACTTCAGTAAGTTCAATATTCCTCCCATTGCCTCCTTCTTGGATGAATTCATTCTCCAAGAAAGTGGCGTGCCTACTAACAAATATTTTTTGATCAGTAGGATGGTAGAAATAGTATCCATTAGTTTTCTTAGGATATCCTACAAACTTACATTTGTCTGATCTAGCATTAAGCTTATGTCCAAAAGTATTTTTGACATAACCTGGATAGCCCCAAATCTTAAGATGTTTAAGATTAGGCTTTCTTTCCTTCCATATCTCATATGGTGTGCTTGCAACAGACTTTAAAGATACTCTATTTAATATGTATGCGGCAGTCTCTAGGGCATATCTTCAAAAAGATATTTGAAGATTAGTGAAGCACATCATGGACCGCACCATATCCATTAAAGTGCGATTCTTCTTTTTTGATACACCATTTAACTGAGGTGTATAAGGAGGGGTCCATTCAGAGAGAATACCTTTACTTTTAAGATGATCAAGAAATTCACTGGATAAGTATTCTCCTCCTCGATTAGATCGAAGAACCTTGATACTTTTTTTAGTTTATTTCTCAATCATATATTGATACTCCTTGAACTTATCAAAGACTTCAGATTTATGTTTCATAAGATACACATATCCGAACCTTGATAAATCATCTGTAAAGGTAATAAAATAGGAGTATCCATCTCTAGCCTGAGTTGTCATTGGTCCATATACATCCGTATGTACTAAAACTAACAACTCACTTGCCCTCTCTCCATATCCAAAAAATGAAGTCTTGGCCATCTTACCTATGAGACAAGATTCACAAGTTCGAATGATTCATAATCATACAGATCAAAAATTCTTCTTTGTATAACTTATTTATCCTTGACTCACTAATATGACCAAAGCGACAATGCCAGAGATATGTGATATTCATATATTCTTTTTTTTTATATTTTTTTTAATATAAAAAATATTTTATTGAGTGTAAGAATTAAAAGATTGTTATCAAAATAACCACTGCCATAAATTTCATTAGAAAAAAAAAATAGAGCATCCATTTTTCATTAGCCTTATTTCATAACCTTGTTTTAATAACAAAGATATAGAAATAATATTTCTAATGACCTTTGGCATGTAATAACAGTCTTTCAATACTAAAATTTTGTCTGAAGGTAAATCAAGCATACAGGTTCCCATAGCCTCTATGCTAATGGACTCTCCACTTGCGCCATAAAGCTCAAGGTCACCTCTTTTCAGACCTTTGATATTCTGTAGTCGCTGTAATGAATTACAAATATACGATCCACAGGCAGTATCAATACCCAAGTATCAGAGTCTGAGCCACTCAATGAAAAATAGGTTTGTATCATATACACACCTTTTGATGCTATTCTTGCACTCTGCTTCAAACTTACAAGATTATTCTTGCAATTATACTCCCAATGTCCAAACTTACCACAAAATAAATAGCTAATATCCATATAGACATCTTTGCCTTCTCATTATTACTGACCATCCCAAGGTTAGAAATATCTAGAATATTGGAGTTCTTCTCCGATATGAACCTAACTTGCAAGTTCCTCAACCCATCCACATAGTTGGGATCGGTCAACATATTTTTATCTATAGTGTTATGTAGTGAAAATAAAGAAGTCATAATGCAGACTTAAATCTGCATAAATAAAGAACAATAGTATAAGCAAACCACTAAAGTTTGATATGCATAACTAGTTGAGGACTTTTAAAATTAGTTATGTCTCTCACTATTTTATTAGATACCATAGCCCTCTCTTATGGCAAACGAGAAACCCTAATCGGTTTCTTAATGGATTGAGATCCTAATCCCTTATTGAAGCTTTGTGGATATCACAACAAATCTCAATAAGTTCAAAAGTAGAAAAACTTATCCAATTGCATCTCATACAACTCTCAACATAAACTTTACCTCTAAAAACACTCATAGGCTTATGGATATCACAACAAACTATAGTGTTTTGTAGTTAAGTCAGATCTTTTATTTTCATATGGTCATATCTAAAAATGCTGCCCTTGTGGATATCACAACAAAGCAATATATCTAAAATATACTATAAAGCATCTAATATGCATCAAGATAAACCCACATCAATCCTCATAGCAAGCCTTGTGGATATCACAACAAACCTACTATAGTTTTTGATAGGATATTAACCAGGCATGAAGGAAGGCATATATAGTATTCAAAATACTGAGCTACCATCATTTAAGATTCAAACTAATCTAATTGACCAAAAAAGTATTAAGATTGATGGGGGTCCTCCTGTTGCTTTTCTTAGACACCAATAAAATTGGTCAGACCAGCAACGGAACCAATTAAATAACCACCATACTTGAAACACTCCTTAGACACCAATTAATTAATCAATTCAAGAAAATAGGTCAGCTACTGGTTTACAACACTATGACTTAATATGATTTTTATGAGGGCTTTAATGGTCTTAAGCACATCTTAAATCAATCAATCACAATGATGCACAAATATAGTTGTATCTTAAAAATCATAATAACTAAACATAGCATCCAGTCATATCTTTAAGATATGAAAAATATAATCATACAATATGACTATAACTAGCATTTTAAGCATATCATATATGCAAGAAGTTCTAATAACATGTATGAATACAAAATATCCTTTTCACAGTTCTTCTTCTTGGGACATCACAGTGGCACCCCTACACGTCATAAGAATACCCTATTGAATAAGAAGAGGGGTCTCTGAACTCTACTTGCTCTTATGACCGGACGGTCTGGTGATGAACCTCAATTAGAGTACTAAGCTACTAAGAAAATTTTGCACATACATCATGCATTTTATATTTAAAATATATCTCTAAGACATACTAGGGTTTGGATGTTCAATCGGGTTCAACCCTTGAGCCGACTTGAACCAAACTAAAAACCCATACTTGATCACAATCAACATAATAATTTAATTTTTGATTATATATATCAAGATAGGCTCTAATACCACTATTGGATTTCAGTGGCACAGTGAAAAGATTAGGTATTTAAAATTTTCATTAAAAACATCCGATGCACCGAAAATCCTAATGCCCAGAAACTCTTGACTATATCAATCAAAGTATAATAAAATAAATTTGGATCAGAAGAATATCTATAATGCTAATCTAATTTTTATGAGGTGTCTAAGTGTCCGTCCTCCAATGGTGATCCACACAAAAATTGAACCAAGGACAGTGCTCCTTCTTCACCTTGCTTCAAGAGTTCTAGCCCCTAGAACTCAACCAGCCACCAATCGATCAGATCTTCCTCCAGATCTGAGTCTGAATTTTTTTGAACCATCCACTAGATCTGACCACCTTTTTTTAGACCTTTTAAATGAAGGAACCAGATCTAGGGTTTCAGGGTTAGATCTTGAAATTTTTTCAAGATCAGACAGTGGAAGACTAAAATAAATCAAAATTTATCTTATAAAATTAAAAAATTCCTAGATCTAAGATCCTATTATATGATTATTACATGGCATTAAATCAAAAATTAAAATATAAAGATCAAGAACTACATGTTGATCATATCAACATGTTTCTATACTACATCTAATGTATGTAAAATATAATAGATCAGATCTATTACCTTGTAAGTTAGATGTTCTAACTTTACTGATCTAGATTTGAGGATGATGTTGTGAGCCGCACATATATCCGACCTTTAGGAGTCATCCACACGAGCCCACAAATCACGATCAGAAGTCCTGATCCAGGAAATCAGCACAGTATGCTAGTACTGTATTGATCCTTCTTCGATGGTTGATCAGATGCCTCCTCCTTGATTTAGACTCTTTCAAAGATGAGAAGTAGGAGAGGGAGTTTTAGATGTGAGACACTCTTAGAAAACTCACAGATAGAGGAAGGAAAGAGGTGAACACAGCAACCCTAGAAGAAGACCCTCTTCTTCTTCTTTTTGCTCTAACCCAGACACATAGTCTTGTGTCTATTATAGCTCCATGCCTCTACACTCTTTCTCTTTAATTTTCACACACCCTAAAGGTCTGTTAATGCTCTATAATGCAAAAAAATTTCAAAAAAAAATTTATTTTAAATCAAGAGATATAAAGAATCCTTGTCTAGTTCAAATACCTAGTCAAAAAAAATCCAAACAAGGCAAGATAAGGGGTGTCCAACTCTTGGGTGCCCCTTCCTTCTTTTTCTGTCATGGACCACCAACAAAGGGTGCACAATATGTACCATAAAAGCCATAAAAATCTCAAAAAAAATCTGGATAAAATTAGTGCCATAAGAAAAGAGTATTGGTTTCCTAAAATTCTATCTCATAGAATTTGAAATCCAAACTAATTCCTACTTTGACTTGGTCCACAACCACATTCCATGTAAAAGAGAAAGAGTGAAAAATTTTGGGCATGCGTGAAGGCCTGAGAGAGAAGGTTTTGTCACACAAAAGAAGAGAGAGTGGGCGTGGGGGCCTAAGGTGGCGCAAGGTGGAATCCTAGTCTTACTAGGATTCAACTATAACTTGTTCAAATTTGGTTTCTCAAACTAAATCAAACCAAAACCAAATCAATTCAATTAAAATAAGTCTTAACCTAATTAAAAATTTAATTTAATCAGATTAAATTAGATTTAAATCTAATTTAATTTTCTAATCAAATTAAAAATTAGGTTGACCCAAGTCATAATTGAACTAGGACTAGTTTTTCCTTGCACTTGGCTTATCTAATAAACCAATTGAACTTGATCCAATCAAGTCTAAACTAAATATAATTAAATCATATTCAATTAAACTTAATCTTAGCTCATTGGCTTAATCAAATTAAACTAATTAGCAATCAAATTACTAATCGATCATCTTGCAATACTTGCACTAGGTTAAATGTCAATTGTATTGATCATTTAACCCAAGAATGATTTTTAATCATTGATCAACCATCCGATTGGATCATGAACTCTAATGTGTGTGACCTCATAGGTCCGAACCTAAGTTGATAGTATAGAAATAAATTTTTGTACCAATTGAAGCGACCAACTAGCAATGGTATCCGACGGTTAGATAGGTCGAATGTGTAGAACAACATCATTAGAACCCATCGGATATAGTTTCCATATAATTCATCCCCTTGATCAAAATGCTCATAGGATACCTCAGAGTTCAACTATCAACTCTGATCAGGTTGTCCACATTGTATTTCAAAATATCAAATCCATCTGATGGATTATCCTGGCCAAGGTTTTTCTAAATTGAAATACAGCGACTCATTCTTCTCCAACTCTTAGAGTGATCAATCCCATCTTGATCACACTCTGACTTCACAAGTACTTGACTATGCCCAGAAGCCTTCCGTCATTGAATTAAAAATTCAGTTAGTCGAGTACCAAAGCACAGTGAGTTGCTTGCAAGTCACTGAGGCGATCTCAGGTCTAAGGAACACTTATACCTATATCCCATCAGAGACATTCTTGACAGCAGAATGCTCTGGAGTTGGTCACGTTCAATGATGATGTATCCTTACATCTCACCTGTATGCCATATCAGTGTCTCCACACTCCTTGGTTAAGAGGACAACCAACCCATATGGCCAACAGCGACCTATGCTCGATGGAAGCTATCGTCCTTATTAACAGCCTATCATTTAGTCGTGAATAATTTTAAGGACTAATAGATAAGTCCTCTCTTTATCGAACCTAAATAGTTTTAAGGACTTCATCACAACAACGGAGTTCATTAGAAGATAAATCCTCTCGCCTTGCTCGAATCTCTACTGAAGATAAATCCTCTCGCCTTGCTCGAATCTCCTACTGACCTGCAACCCCTGCAACGAATTACAAATATGATAAGGGCTACCAGTATCTAATACCCAGTCAGTTATATCATAAATAAAAAAATTACAAGGAGTTATTATATAAATACCTTACCCAGCAACAGCTTGCTGCTTTCTCTGCCTGTTCGGATCCAGGGAGGCAATGTACTAAGGATAGTTCCTCTTCCAGTGGCTCCGCTTCTTGCAAAAGAAGCATTCAGCTTGACTCTTATTGGGTTTGATCTTTCTGGTTTGGTCCTGTACTGATGTCCTAGCCTGAACTTGCACCTTCTTCACTTTCTTCTTCTTGTTCTTCTTCCCTTTCTTAAAGGGTCGAGAACCAAAAGACGAACCTCCAACTAAGTTCACCGACTCCTTGTGGAGTTGGTAATCCTTCTCAAAGTTCTGAAGGAACCCTAGTAACCCGTGGTAGTTTACTTCAGGCTTTTTCATTCTATAATGAGTGAGGAATGGGAGATAAGACTTGGGCAGTGAGTTCAGTATTGCATCTTTCCAAGCTGCTCATGTAAGGAAAAGTCGAGCTTGCTCAAACGCTCCATCAGCTCGATCATGTACAATACATGATCAGTGACAGAGGCACCATTCCATATTTTGGTGTTGAAGATGGCACAACTAGTCTTGTGCCTCTCCACATCATCGGGTGTGCCAAAGGCATCCTCCAACACTTGAAGCATGTCCTTTGGCTGAGCCATCTCAAATCTATAACTGAACTTGTTGCTCATGGCAGCCAGTATGATGCAGCGCACCGTGATCCGATCACTGAGCCACTTCTGGTAAGTGTCTCTGACTGTTTCACGTGTATTGGTAGCTGGCTCTTTAGGTGCAGGATCCGTTATCACATATAGGATCCATTCATGCTCCAGGACTATCTTCAACTTTCGGTACCAGCTACCGAAGTTGGGTCCCACCAACTTATCATTGTCCAACAATGATCGGAGCGATAGGAAAGTGGCCATATTTGCACAAATAAAAACCATAACCTAATTAGTAATTAATTCATTAAACTTAAAGATTTGGACTTTAATCAAAAGGTTTCTCCCACTATTTTATTCAAATTGATAGCCTCTACCTCTAATTCAAGAAATTATCCTAATTCCTTAGTGGGTACTAGAATCCATTTAGACTGCACACAAGCCCAATTTTGGTTGGCCAACCCATGTACATC
Organism: Elaeis guineensis; assembly: GCF_000442705.2. Lineage (NCBI taxonomy): Eukaryota > Viridiplantae > Streptophyta > Magnoliopsida > Arecales > Arecaceae > Elaeis > Elaeis guineensis. The sequence goes on from NC_026001.2 coordinate 60,796,556, forward strand.
TAAGGGTAGGTTCATAACCAATTATTTCTCTAAATAATTTTTAGTAATTTTAATTTTACCTCAGTCCCTAATCAGTAGGCTTTGGCCTCCACTGAAAAGGTTTGGTTAGGTCCAACCATTAACATGACCATACTTGGCCCATCTAGCCAATGAATGATTAGGCCTAACTTTGGTTGGCTAACCTAACCACCATTTAGAAAGATGCAGTTAAGAAATCATATTATGAATGATAATTTCATCAGTCGATAAGCACCAGACCTTTGGGCCTCCAATGATTATCCAACTGATGGACCTATTATCATCCATTTAATGGGAGGCTATGATCTAGTTATCACCATAACTATTTTATTTTAAGGACCTAATAATTTTAGAGGATTTAATTGATTTAGAAGAGGAGGTTAGATGAACCAGCATATCATGATCCTCCCACTGGCTTCACCAAGTCAGCTTAAAGGAGACCATTTAAAAGGGCTGGTCTAGGAGCTGTTGGGTTTTGGTGGCACAGTGGAAGGGTTAGGTGTTTAAAATTTTCATTCAAAACACCCAATGCATTGGAAGCCCTAATGCCCAGAAACTCTTGACTATAATAATCAAAGCATAATAAATATAAATTAGGATAAGAAGAATACCTATAGCGCTAATCTCAATTTTTACAAGGCGTCTAAGTGTCTGCCCTCCAATGATGATCCACACGAAAATTGAACCAAAGACAATGCTCCTTCACCTTGCTTCAAGAGTTCTATCCCCTAGAACTCGACTAGCCTCGTACCGATCAAATTTCTTCAAGAATCTGACCTCATCCTCTTAGAACCTCCTCTGAACTTTTGATTCTCCTTCTTTAGGACCCTTACAACCCTTGATAGGATCAGATAAGGCTTTGTCTTAAATCCCAAAGCCTTGTCTTAAAACTAAGATAGGTTGTAAGAAAGAAAGGAGAGCAACAGGAGAGAAATTGGAAACCTCTCTTCGATTTCTCGGATACCCAGCACCCCATCCTATTTATAGCAGCCACTAGAGAGATGCCGAAAGAGAGGGATATGCCTTATCCAAAAGGTATATCTGATCTGATTATCAGAGATAAGAGTTTCTTCAAGCAGAAGGACTCTTATCCATGATACGTCGATCAGCACCCTGGTCTGCATGCATCAACCAAAGAAGGGATGTTTTAACATCCCTTCTCAAATCAAAAAAATCCTCAAAAATCCACGTGAATTGGGGATTTAATCTAGATTTTAAAAAATTAAAAATAGTGATAAAATTCTCACGAAAGGATGATATCCTTGCACCTCTTCATGCAAGTACTGATCACCACACGTGCAAGCATCAGGACCGACTTATGGCATCCATTTGGCATCCAGATAAGTCTGAAAAAATTTCAAAAAAATTATCAAACATATCTAATCAAATATAAAATGTTATCACCAAAAATAATTCTAATCTAAAAGTATTTGATAGGGAGAAGGACTCTCCAAATCACGGAGAGATGCTACGCTTCTGCACGCACACATGAGACATCCTTCTTTTTCTAATTTTTTTTCTTCCCCAAAAATTCTAGAAAAAATATATCTCATACTTTAAGATATATACCAGAGGATGGAGGGTGATGTGACCTATCACATATAATTTTAATCCCACAAAAAATAATATTGTTTCTTCTTCCCACGCCAACACTTGTATGTAGAACCTGTTTTGCACCAAGAGTCCACCACAACTTGGACTCTTCATAATTGGTGTTAACATGGGATGTGGTACCCCAATTTGAGCTGCTTCCAGGTGATATAACCTAACCCAAATGTCTACCAAATTGAGCTAGCTAATTAGCAAGGGATGGGACCAAATTGGTCTCCAAAGGAGCAAGGGTTTCCACACGTGCTAGCATGCTTACCGGAACCCTGATTGAATCCAAAATTTCAATCAACCTTTTTCAAAAGGACCTTGACCAATTTTCATATGTGTGTGATCCATTGGGTTCCACATCTAGTCAATAGTAAGTTCGGTATAAGTTGACCAAATTTGATTAGATTTCAATCTAATCGATTTTGGTCCAATCGAGCTAACCCGAGTTCAATAATTAGAATCATTTCTAATTGGCAATCAAATTAAACTCTTTAATTCGGTCAAAAATCTACAAGTCAAGATTGACTTCTAGCAACATATCATAACTACCCAGAAATATAAAATTTGATAAAAATATCAAATCTATCCTTTAGTAGAAAATTACTGTGCAATTCAATCTTTCGATCATCCTTGCACCCTGAATATGTTCATGGTATGGAATCATGTCAAATCAAAATATATTTATATCAATTTTTAATTAACCAATAATGACTCCAATGAAGAAGTATTAGAAACTCTTTCTAATCTCCTTCCTACTTTTGGCCAAAAGATTTTTCTGAGTCATCTAGGATTGAGAATACACAGGATGCGATCTCCTCTTACTAGGAGTGATCGATTCCATATTGACCTACTCACAACCTTCATACACACTCTACCATATCCAAAACACCCCATACATGTCTTAATGCTATGCTTGGGTATGAACTAAAATATGAGTTCATGTGCACAAGATTCCATGATAGTTTCAGATCTAAGGATCACTTGCACAACTCTCACTTAGAGAACCATCTTTGACATACAAATAAGGCTTCCATTAGATATTCTCTTTCATCGAGTTAATTCAGTGGACTCATTTCTCAAATGAGCACCCACATTCTTGTATTAGTGTCTCACACAAGTGGCTAGTGAGATCTGCCACCCTCTCTATTGAGCATACATAGAATGTGCCAGTCTATCTGGAACATTGATCTCCGACTCAATGCTCCTACGACCAAGAATATTTAAGATTAAGATTTTAGGATTTTAGGTCTCACTAGCATGACCCATTCATATCTCCTAAAATTATTATCCTAATTTTTGGGGTTCATCATAATCTTAGATATATTAAGATACAGCTAATATGATGAATCAATGCTCAAATAATAAATATCGTTTCATAAGTTGAAAAATTTTAAAGAAAGTCCCATCGCAATACACTTATAATTGGCTTATAGGGCACTCTTCTTTTAGGAGCACCTAAATCAGTCACACTGATTTATCTAGCTAACATGGGTCAGCTCGAATAGTCAAGTGATTCGATCAAAACATAATTTCATCAAGAGGCCAGGTAAGTTCGATCGGTGGGAGGGTCGACCGAAGCTTGCCTTAGACACCATCAGAAATGGCCAGGTAAGCGGGCTGTCAATTAAAAATCATTGGTCTGGTTTACCTTAGATACCAACTGGTTTAATTAGTTTCGATTAGATCAACCTAACAGTTCATGCTAGATCGCTTAGCCAAGAATCAAGTCCATTTGGTTCTCGTTAAAGATATGAACTTGATCAACTACAACTATTGTAATTGATCTAGAGAATCTTTGATCTAATCTAAGACAACAATTGATTAGATTTAGTCAATTCTCTAATTAAGTCCATCTTTAATCTAACCTTAGGTCTAACCCAATTAATGGACCTAATTTCTACTAACCCATTAACCCAATGTGTTATGATTTGCGTCTTAGGTTCTTCAATTCACAATCCTAGAACCTAATCAAACAACTTCTTAATTCTCAATTAAGTTTTGGGCTGAGGGTAGGGGTTCGACTTTTTGAAAATAATTTTTATTTTTATAAAATATTTTTACAAGATGGTTCTTACCAACCAAGTTGCATGTTTGATTCATAATCAAAATGCAAGTGAAATAAGCATGAAACTACTTTAGATCTAATCTAAACAGGTTCATGTAATTGAAACAATTTCAACTTTAAACTACGCAAATTTCTCAGATAAATATAAGATGGTTCTTTGTGCGAAAATTATTAACAAAAAGATTTTATTTTAGATTTAAACACCTTTTAAATCTAATAAATTATAAATTTAATCTAGATCACATCTAACAAATTTATGATTAAAGATAGATCTACACGAGCTAGGACAACCTTTGCATTGTAAGGGGTAAACCTTACAGTAGGATAACCTACAGTTCGTGATTGATCTAAAAATTTTAATTTTAGATTTAACAATTAGATTATAAATTAAATCTAATCTAAAAAATAATCTAAGCATGTATAAATAATCATGTAATAAACAACCTGGCTCTGATACCAATTGAAGGAACCAGATCTAGGGTTTCAGGGTTAGATCTTGAAATTTTTTCGAGATCAGACAACGGAAGACTAAAATAAATAAAAATTTATCTTATAAAATCAAAGAATCTCTAGATCTAAGATCCTATTGTATGATTATTACATGACATTAAATCAAAAATTAAAATATAAAGATCAAGAACTACATGTTGATCATATCAACAGTTTCTATACTACATCTAATGTATGTAAAATATAATAGATCAGATCTACTACGTTGTAAGTTAGACGTTGTAACTTTGCTGATTCAGACTTGAGAATGATGTTGCGAGCTGCACATATGTCCGGCCTCTAGGAGTCATCCACACGAGCCCACGAATCACAATCAGAAGTCCTGGTCTAGGAAATCAGCACAGTATGCTAGTACTGTGCTGATCCTTCTTTGATGGTCGATTAGATGCCTCCTTCTTGATTTGGACTCTTTCAAAAATGAGAAGTAAGAGAAGGAGTTTTAGATGTGAGACACTCTCAAAAACCTCACAGATGGAGGAAGAGAAGAGGTGAACACAGCAACCCTAGAAGAAGACCCTCTTCTTCTTCTCTTTGCCCTAACCCAGACACATAGCTTTGTGTCTATTATATCTCCACACCCCTACACTCTTTCTCTCTAATTTTCACACATCCCAAAGGACTCTCAATTCTCTATAATCTACAAAAATTTTAAGAAGAAATTCATTATAAATCAAGAGATATCAAAAATCCTTGTCTAGGTCAAATACCTAATCAAGGAAAATCCAAACAGGGCAAGACAAGGGGTGTCCAACTCTTGGGTGCCCCTTCCTTCTTTTTCTATCATGGACCACCAGCAAAGGGCACACAATATGTGTTATAAAAGCAACAAAAATTTCAAAAAAATTTGGATAAAATCAGTGCCATAAGGAAAGAGTTTTAGTTTCCTAAAATTCTATCTCATAGAATTTGAAATCCAAATTAATTCCTACTTTGACTTGGTCCACAACTACATTCCATGTAAGAGAGAAAGAGTGAAAAGTTTTGGCTGTGCATGAAGGCCTAGGAGAGAAGGTTTTATCATACAAAATAAGAGAGAGTGGGTGTGGGGGGCTAAGGTGGCGCAAGGTGGAATCCTAGTCTTACTAGGATTCAATCTACGACTTGTTCAAATTTGGTTTCTCAAACCAAATCAAACTAAAACTAAATCAACCCAATTAAAATAGGTCTTAACCTAATTAAGAATATAATTTAATCAAATTTAATTATATTTAAATATAATTTAATTTTTTAATCGAATTAGAAATTAGGTTGACCCAAGTCCTAATTGAACTAGGACTAGTTTTTTCTTGCACTTGGCTTATCCAATAAACCAATTGGACTTGATCCAATCAAGCTCAAACTAAATCTAATTAAATTATAATCAATTAGACTTAATCTCAGCCATTAGCTTAATCAAATTAAGCCAATTAGCAATCAAATTGCTAATCGATCCTCCTGCAACACTTGCACTAGGTTAAATGTCAATCGTATTGATCGTTTAACCCTAGAACGATTCTTAATCGTTGATCAACCATGCGATCGGATCATGAACTCTAATGTGTGTGACTTCATAGGTCTAAACTAAGTTGATAGTACAAAAATAAATTTTTGTACCAATCGAAGTGACCATCTAGCAATGGTACCCGACGGTTGGATAGGTCGAATGTGTAGAACAACATCCTTAGAACCCATTGGATATAGTTTTCATATAATTCATTCTTTGACCCAAATGCTCATAGGATACCTCAGAGTTCAACTGTAAACTCTGATAAGGTTGTCCACATTGTATTCAAAATATCAAATCCATCTGATGGATTATCTTGATCAAGATTTTGCTAAATTGAAATACAGCGACTCATTCTTCTCCAACTCATAGAGTGGTCAATCCCATCTTGATCACATTCTGACTTGGCAAGTACTTGACTGTGCCCAGAAGCCTTCCATCACTGAATTAGAAATTCAGTTAGTCCAGTATCAAAGCACAGTGAGTAGCTTGCAAGTCACTGAGGCGATCTCAGGTCTAAGGGACACTTATACCTATATTCCATCAGAGACATTCTCGACAGCAGAATCTCTGAGTTGATCACGTTCAATGATGATATACCCTTACATCTTACCTGTATGCCATACCAGTATCTTCACACTCCTTAGTTAAGAGGACAACCAACTAATATGGCCTACAGCGACCTATGCTCGATAGAAGCTGTCGTCCTTATTAACAGCCTATCATTTGGTCGTGAACAGTTTTAAGGACTAATCGATAAATCCTCTCTTTATCGAACCTAAATAGTTCTAAGGACTTCATCACAACAATGGAGTTCATTAGAAGATGAAAACTTATGATAAAAATGCTAAAAATAATAAGATCTAACCCTGAAATTCTAGATCTGGTTCCTTCACCAATCTTTCTCGAGAAATACTTTCTCTTAATCCTTTGTAAGAATACCAAGTACCTTTCTAAAAAATGAAAGATCCTACTGTTGGAAAATATGTCCCAAAAGCCAATCATCAAGCTGTTGACGGTTGAGCAATCAAGTATTGTAATTGATTTATTAATAAATAAAATATATTTTTAGCATTTTCATCATAAATTTTTATCTTCTAATGAACTCCATTGTTACGATGAAGTCCTTAGGACTATTTAAGCTCAATAAAGAGTGGATTTATCGATTGGTCCTTAAAATTGTTCACGACCAAATGATAGGCTGTTAATAAGGACGACAGCTTCTATCGAGCAAAGGTCACTGTAGGCCATATGGGTTGGTTGTCCTCTTAACCAAGGAGTATGGAGACACTTGTACGGCATACAGGTGAGATGTAAGGGTACATCATCATTGAACGTGACCAACTCTGAAGTATTCTGCTGTCTAGAATGTCTCTGATGGGATATAGGTATAAGTATCCCTTGGACCTGAGATCGCCTCAGTGACTTGCAAGTAACTCAATGTGCTTTGGGACTGGACTAACAAAATTTCTAATTCAGTGATGGAAGATTTTTGGGCACAATCAAGTACTTGTGAAGTCAGAGTGTGATCGAGATGGGATTGACCACTTCAAGAGTTGGAGAAGAATGAGTCACTGTATTTCAATTTAGCAAAACCTTGGCCAGGATAATCCATCAGATGGATTTGATATTTTGAAATACAATGTGGACAATCTGATCAGAGTTGACAGTTGAACTCTGAGATGTCCTATGATTATTTTGGTCAAGGAGATGAATTATATAGAAACTATATCCGCATGGGTTCTAAGGATGTTGTTCTACATATTCGACCTATACCACCATCGGGTACCATTGCTAGATGGTCACTTCGATTGGTATAAAAATTTATTCTGATACTACCGACTTAGGTTCGAACCTATGAGGTCATATATATTAAAGTTTATAATCTGATCGGATGGTTGATCAACGATTAAGAATCGTTCTAGGGTTAAACGATCAATACGATTGACATTTAACCTAGTGCAAGTGTTGCAGGAGGATCGATTAGCAATTCGATTGCTAATTAGCTTAATTTGATTAAGCCAATGGGCTGAGATTAAGTTTAATTAAATATTATTTAATTATATTTAGTTTGGACTTGATTGGATCAAGTCCAATTGGTTTATTGGATAAGCCAAGTGCAAGAAAAAACTAGTCCTAGTTCAATTAGGACTTGAGTCAACCTAATTTCTAATTTGATTAGAAAATTAAAATAGATTTAAATCTAATTTAATTTGATTAAATTAGGTTTTTAATTGGATTAAAACCTATTTTAATTAAGTTGATCTAATTTTGGTTTGTGAAACCAAATTAAAACAAGTCATAAGATAGAATCCTAATAAGACTAGGATTCTACCTTGTGCCACAAAAGCCCCCAATGCCCTCTCTCTTATTCCACACCAATTCCCTCTTATTTTATGTGACAAAAATTTTCTCCTAGGTCTTCACCACACCCAAAAGATTTTCTCTCTTCTTTCTTACATGAAAGATGGTTGTGAATCAAATCAAAGTTGGAATAAGTTTGGATTTCAAATTCTATGAGATAGAGTTTTAGAAATCCAAAACTCTTTTCTTTTTTGCACCGATTTTATCCAGATTTTTTTAAAGATTTTTATGGGTTTTATGGCACTTGATAGGCACCTTTTGCTATTAGTCCATGCACAAAAAGAAGGAGGGGGCACCCAAGAGTTGGGCACCCCTTATCTTGCCATGTTTGGATAAACCTTGACTAGGTATTTGACCTAGACAAGGACTCTATCATATCTCTCTATATAAAATGAATTTCTTCATAAAATTTTATAAAAAATAGATTAAAGAGAGACCTTTAGATGTCCAAAAATCAGAAAGAAAGAAGGTTGGGGCATGGAGATATAACAAACACAAGATAGGGTGTCTAGAGAGAGCAAAGAAAAGAAGAAGAGGGTCTTCTTCTAGGGTTGTTGTGTTCATCTCTTCCTTCCTCCATCTTGAGTTTTCTAAGAGCGTCTCAGATCTGAAACTCCTCCTCCTACTTTTCATCTTTGGAAAAATCCAAATCAAGAAGAAGGAGGCACCTAATCAACCATCGAAGAAGGATCAGCGTAGTACTAGCATACTGTGCTGATTTCCTGGAGCAGGACTTCTGATCGAGATTCATAGGCTCGTGTGGATGTCTCCTAGAGGCCGGATGTATGTGGGCTTGCAACATCATCCTCATGCTTGGATCAGCAAGGTTAGAATGTCTAACTTGCAAGGTAATAGATCTGATCTATTATTTATTATATACATTAGATGTAGCATAGAAACATGTTGATATGATCAACATGTAGTTCATTCTCTATATATTTTAATTTTTAATTTAATATCATTAATAATCATATAATAAGATCTTAGATCTAGATATTTTCTAATTTTATAAAATAAATTTTGATTTATTTTAGTCTTCCGCTGCATGATCTTGAAAAAATTTCAAGATCTAACCCTGAAACCCTAGATCTGGTTCCTACAATTGGTATCAGAGCCTAGGTTGTTTATTACATGATTATTTATATATACTTAGATTAGAATTAATTTATAATCTGATTATTAAATATAAAATTAAAATTTTTAGATCAATTACGAACTGCAAGGTTGTCTGCTGTAAGGTTTACCCCTTACAGTGCAAAGGTTGTCCTAGTTCGTGTAGATCTATCTTTAATCATAAATTTGTTAGATGTGATCTAGATTAAATTTATGATTTATTAGATTTAAAAGATTTTAAATTTAAAATAAAATCTCTTTGATAATATAACCTATGTAAAGAACCATCATATTTTTGTTTGGAAAATTTGCACAGTTTAAAGTTGAAATTGTTTCAATTACATAAACCTATTTAGATTAGATCTAAAATAGTTTCATGTTTATTTCATTTGCATCTTGATTATGAATTAAACATATAACTTGGTTGGTGGAACCATGTTGTAAAATTATTTTACAAACATAAAAATTATTTTCAAAAAAGTCGAACCCCAACCCTCAGGTCCAAAATTTAATTGAGAATTAAGAAGTTGTTTTGATTAGGTTCTAGGATTGTGAATTGAAGAACCTAAGACACAAACCATAATACATTGGGTTAATGGGTTAGTGGGAATTAGGTCTGTTAATTGGGTTAGACCTAAGGTTAGATTAAAGATGGACTTAATTAGAGAATTGACTAAATCTAATAAATTGTTGTCTTAGATTAGGTCAAGGAGTCTCTAGATCAATTACAATAGTTGTAGTTGGTCAAGTCCATGTCTTTAACGAGAACCAAATGGACTTGATTCTTGGCTAAGCAGTCTAGCATGAACTGTTAGGTTGATCCAATCGAGACTAATTAAACCAGTTGGTATCTAAGGTAAACCAGATCGGTGGTTTTTAATCGAGAGCCCGCTTACCTAGCCATTTCTGATGGTGTCTAAGGCAAGCTTTGGCAGATCCTCCCATCGATCGAACTTACCTGGCCTCTTGATGAAATTATATTTTGATTGGATCACTTGACTATTCGAGCTGATCCATGTTAGTAAGGTAAATCAGTGTGACTGATTTAGGTGCTCCTAGATCAGCCCTTTTAATGGTCCCCCTTAAGCTGACTTGGTAAAGCCAGTGGGAGGATCATGATAAGCTGGTTCATCTGACCTCATCCTCTAAATCAATTAAATATTCTAAAATTATTAGATCCTTAAAATGAAATAGTTATGGTGATAACTAGATCATAGCCTCTCATTAAGTGGATGATAATGGGTCCATCAGTTGGATAATCATTGGAGGCCCAAAGGCCTGGTGCTTATCGACTGATAGAATTATCATTCATAATATGATTTCTTGACTACATCTTTCTAAATGGTGGTTAGGTTAGCCAACCAAAGTTGGGCCTAATCATTCATTGGCTAGATGGGCCAAGTATGGTCATGTTAATGGTTGGACCTAATCAGACTTTTTCAGTGGAGGCCAAAACCTACTAATTAGAGACTGGGGCAAAATTAAAATTACTAGAAATTATTTAGAAAAATAATTGGTTATGAACTTACCTTAGATGTACATGGGTTAGCCAACCAAAGTTGGGCTTGTGTGCAGTCTAAGTGGATTCTAGTACCCACCAAAGAATTAGGATAATTCTTCGAATTGGAGGTAGAAGCTACCAATTCGAATAAAATAGTGTGAGAAAACTTTTGATTAAAGTTCAAATTTTAGGTTTAATGAATCAATTACTAATTAGGTTATGATTTTTTTTTTGTCCTGATATGGCCACTTTTCTATCGCTCTGACCATTGTTGGACAATGATAAGTTGGTGGGATCCAACTTCGATAGCTGGTACCAAAAGTTGAAGATAGTCCTGGAGCATGAAGGATCCTATATGTGATAACAGATCCTGCGCCTGAGGAGCCAGATACCAATACACGTGGAACAGTCAGAGAGACACTTACCAGAAGTGGCTCAGTGACCGGACCACGGTGCGCTGTATCATACTGGCTGCCATGAGCGACGAGTTCAGCCGCATATTTGAGACAGCTCAGCCAAAGGACATGCTTCAAGTGTTGGAGGATGCCTTTGGCACACCCAATGATGTGGAGAGGTACAAGACTAGTTGTGCCATCTTCAATGCCAAAATATGGGATGGTGCCTCTGTCACTGATCATGTATTGTACATGATCGAACTGATGGAGCATTTGAGCAAGCTCGTCTTGAAGGAACCAGATCTAGGATTTCAGGGTTAGATCTTGAAACTTTTTCAAGATCAGGCAGCGAAAGACTAAAATAAATCAAAATTTATTTTCTAAAATCAGAAAATTCTTAGATCTAAGATCCTATTACATGATTATTACATAGCATTAAATCAAAAATTAAAATATATAGAGCATGAACTATATGTTGATCATATCAACATGTTTCTATACTACATCTAATGAATGTATTAAACAATAGATTAGATCTATTACCTTGCAAGTTAGACGTTCTAACTTTGTTGATTCAGGCTTGAGGATGATGTTGCAAACCGCATATACGTCCGATCTCTAGGAGTTATTCACACGAGCCACGAATCTCGATCAGAAGTCCTGCTTCAGAAAATCAGCATAGTATGCTAGTAATGTGCTGATCCTTCTTCGATGGTTGATCAGATGCCTCCTTCTTCTTGATTTGGGCTCTTCCAAAGATGAGAAGTAGGAGGAGGAGTTTTAGATCTGAGATACTCTCAGAAAACTCAAGATGGAGGAAGGAAAGAGATGAAACTAACAACCCTAGAAGAAGACCCTCTTCTTCTTTTCTTTACTCTCTCCTAGACACCCTGTCTTGTGTCTATTATATCTCCATGACCCAAAGGTCTTTCTCTCTAATTTTTGGATGCCCCAAAGGTCTCTCAAATCTCTATGTTCTATAAAAATTTTATAAAAAAACTCATTTTATAGAGATAGATATGATAGAGTCCTTGTCTAGGTCAAATACCTAGTCAAGGCTTACTTGCTCTCCTTTTAAATTTCCTTATCTTTTTGTATTCTTGTATTCAACTTCTACACCTTGCATAAATTTCACTCTCCACATTTATCCTGCTCATTGATAAATAATTCTCATAGTTGTAAGTTAATTTTAAATTTTTAGAAATCCAATTCATCCCCCCTCTTGGGTTGCACAGCTGGGCAACATATGCCTTGTCCATATTTCATATGGAGTCTTAATTACAGACTTATTTGGAACCCTATTTAACAGATAATAGGCTGATTCGAGTGCATATCCCCAGAAGAATATCGATAAGCTGGCAAAATCTATCATGGATCGGATCATGTCTAATAGAGTCCGATTTCTCCTTTCAGACACACCATTATGCTGTGGTGTTCCTGGAGGAGTCCATTGGGAGAGAATCCCATTCTCTCCTAGATATGTGAGAAACTCACTAAAAGATATTTTTCTCTTCGGTCAGGTTAAAGAATTTTAATACTCTTCTCAGTTTATTTTTCTACTTCACTTCGAAATCATTTGAATATTTCAAATGAATCCAACTTATGTTTCATCAGATAGACATATCCATATCTGGATAGATCATCCGTGAAAGTTATGAAGTAAAAATATCACCTCTAGCACTTGTGCTCATAGGCCTACATACATCAGTATGTACTAGGCCCAAGAGCTCAGTAGCTCTCTCACCTTTTTCAATAAAAGATGACTTGGTCATTTTACCAAGAAGATAGGACTCACAGGTTGGAAGTGATTCACAATCACTGACTTTGAGATTCTCTATTGAGTCAACTTGTTTATTCTGTTCTTGTTTATATGACCTAGTCTATAGTGCCATAAGTAGAGATCTGACACACTATCTAATCTAAGGTGCTTGCCAGTAGAATAGACTCTTATTGGGCTTGATCTTTCTGGTCTGGCCCTGCACTGATGTCCCAGCCTGAACTTACCCTTTCTTCACTTTGTTCTTCTTGTTCTTCTTCCCTTTCTCAAAGGATCGGGAACCAGAAGATGAACCTCCCACTAAGTTCACCGAGTTTTGTGGAGTTGGTGATCCTTCTCAAAGTTTTGAAGCAACCCCAGTAACTCGTGGTAGTTTACTTCAGGCTTTGTTATTCTATAATGAGTGAGGAATGGGAGATAGGACTTGGGCAGCGAGTTCAGTATTGCATCTTTCCCAAGCTACTCATACAAGGAAAAGTCGAGCTTGCTTAATCGTTCCATCAGCTCGATCATGCACAATACATGATCAGTGACAGCGCACCATCCCGTATTTTGGTGTTGAAGATGGCACAACTAGTTTTGTGCCTCTCCACGTCATCGGGTGTGCCAAAGGCATCCTCCAACACTTGAAGCATTCCTTTGGCTGAGCCATCTCAAATCTGGACTGAAGTCATCGCTCATGGCAGCCAGCATAATGCAGCGCACCATGATCCGATCACTTAGCCACTTCTGATAAGTGTCTCTGACTGTTCCACGTGCATTGACAGTTGGCTCCTTAGGTGCAGGATCCATTATCACATATAGGATCTTTCATGCTCCAGGACTATCTTCAACTTTCGGTACCAGCTACCGAAGTTGGGTTCCACCAACTTATCATTGTCCAACAATGATCAAAGCGATAGGAAAGTGGCCATATCTGCACAAAAAAAAATTATAACCTAATTAGTAATTGATTCATTAAACCTAAAGATTTGACTTTAATCAAAAGTTTCTCCCACTATTTTATTCGAATTGATAGCCTCTACCTCCAATTCGAGGAGTTACTCTAATTCCTTAGTGGGTACTAGAATCCATTAGACTGCACACAAGCCCAACTTTGGTTGGCCAACCCATGTATATCTAAGGGTAGGTTCATAACTAATTATTTCTCTAAATAATTTTTAATAATTTTAATTTTACCTCAAAAACCTAATCAGTAGGCTTTGGCCTCCACTGTAAGGATCCGATTAGGTCCAACCATTAATATGACCATACTTGTTGCATCTAACTAACGAATGATTAAGCCCAACTTTGGTTGGCTCACCTAACTACCATTAGAGAGACACTTCCAAGTCATTATATGATGTGTGATAATTTCATTAGTCAACAAGCACCAGGCCTTTGGGGCTGCAATGATTATTGAGTTAATGGATTTGTTGGGTATAAAATACCCCCCAGCCGAAGTTCGTGTCAGGAGTGACCCTCCAGGTATTCTACCGATGTCCGACCTTCGGCAACATCTTTTCGAACCTCTCCGACGGTCGAGCCTCCGCAACGTTCCCAAGTTCTACCGATGGATAAACCCCCACCAGTGTTGACCAGATTCTCTGCGATGGACGGACTCCATCCCAGTTTCTACGGTGGTCGACCACCTTCTAGACTTCATCCAGGCTCCTCCGGGGTCAGACTTCTTCCTCGAACTCCGACTGCAGGTAGACTCCGTCCGGGCTCCTATGGGAGTCGAACTTCTTCCCCGAGCTCCAACTGCAGGTAGACTTCGTCCGAGCTCCTACGGGAGCCGGACTTCATCCCCGAACTCCGACTGAAGGTAGACTCTATCCGAGCTCCTACGGGAGCCAGACTTCCGCCCTGAACTCTTATTGCAGGTAGACCTCATCCGAACTCCTACAAGGGTCGGATTCCGAGCTCTGCTACAAGCGGTCTACTTTAAATTTCTACTACGAGTGGTCCGCGCTAGACTTCCACTGTAAGCCTTCACCCGAGCTTCCATCATGGATTAATTCCTTTTGAATTTCTATTGCAAGCAGGCTTCGATCGAGCTTCCTCGACAAATGATCCCCATCTGGGCTTCTACGAAGATCAGACTCCGACCGAACTTCTGTAGTGGACAGATTTCAGACGAACTCCTACAACACATGGACTCCAGTAGCTGGACCTCCCCCCCCAGTGGATGAACTTCTCAGCGCCATCCGACATCCACTATCGGTCGACCCGCTGCCAAATTCTGTGTGAAACCGAACTTCATCTACGGAAAGCCTCTAACCGAGCTCCTACAGCAAATGGCCCTCACCTGCAGTATTAACGCCCAAGGCACCCAACGGTAGAAGGCTCGCCAGCGACATCCGAGCTCCTCTCAGATGGATAGCTACCTCTCTCCGCCAGACACCTCAACCAAGCTTCGACCGACAGGTCTGGACTCCCTGACAGGCCACAGTAATGGCCATGACTCTACTCCACTTCCTACGATGGATTTCACGTGGCTCCACCACTCTCTGGCAAGTCGCGACAACGGACACTACTCCACTCCTCGCAACAGGCTCCACGTGGCAGGCCACGGTGATGGCCATGACTCCACTCCACTACTCTTCATAACAAACTCCTCCTAGCCCCGAACGGCCCACTACCAGGTGGTTACAAATGTCGTTATCAGTCTGTTGCACCCTCTGCCTATAAAAAGAGAACCCCAGATACGTTATTCTCTAAGCTCTAATTTCTATCTCGAAACTCTGCTAAAATTTTTGTTCGAGCACTCCATTCTTGTTGAGGCAGAGAACTGACTTGAGCGTCGGAGGGTCTTGCCGGAGCACCTCCAACTCCGATTTAGACTTTCTTCACAGGTCCCGGCGGCGACCGCAACTCCCTCGACTCCAGCTTCTTTGATGTCGGTGAATTTTTGCACCAACAGGATTGGCGCTAGAGGAAGGGTTCTGTGTCTTCGCAGTACCCTTGTTCTTAAATGAGCACTCAATGGGACCGCCTCTGGTCATCTTCTCCGACATCCTCTCCTCCGTCTCCTGCCTGATCTCCACCTGATACCTCCCCGAAGGGCATCCTCCAGGCGGTCAACGACCTCCGCGGCCAGATCTCAGCGAGCTCCGCAAGCCCCGGCCCCATCTTCGATTTCTCAGGCTCCTCTTCCTCCGCGACAGCAGTCGGCACGGAGCAGTCCGATGATCGACCTCCGACCGATTTCACTAACACCATCTCGAGAGAATCCCGACAAGGAACAACCAGTGTATTGGTCGGACCTCCCAAGTGACAAAGGATTGAGGAATCCATAACCTTTACTGAGGAAGATGCTCAGGGAGTTCAATTCCCCCACAATGATGTGGTTGTAGTTTCTTTAAACATAGCTAATTACGATGTGCGTCGCATTCTTGTTGACAATGAAAGTTCGATCGATATTTTGTTATACGATGCCTTCTCAAAAATGTCTATCCTTGATGGTCGTTTGGGGCCGATTAGCTCCCCTCTGGTAGGGTTTACCGGTGATGCTATCCGATGGAGGGGGTAATAACTTTGACTGTAGCTACGGATCGATACCCAAGACAATCCAGGGCTTTGGTGGATTTCCTGGTGGTGAGGCACCATCAGCCTACAACGCAATCCTCGGCCGACCTGGCCTCAACGCCCTTTGGGCCGTGGTGTCGACCTACCATCTGAAATTGAAATTTCCTACTAACCAGGGGGTCGGAGAAGTAAAGGGAGACCAAGCCCTGGCCAGAGACTGCTACAGCATAGCCTTGCAAAGAAGTGACCAATCTGACCTCTGTCTGATCGATGGATTGGATGCCCGTGATGATCTCACTGAGGAAAGGGGTGGGCCAATCGAAGAGCTGGTTTCAATCTGTTGCCCAGCTATGCAACCCAAGAGGGGGGGTGAATTGGATTTCTAAAAATTTTAAACTTAACTTATACCTTATGAAAATTGTTTAACAATAGCTAGATAAATAAGGAGAGTATAGTTGATTCAAGGCAAATGGTTAAATGCAAGAAGGAAAGAGAATAAAGAAGTTCTAAAGAAGAGCAATTAGGCAAAATGCAAACAAGAGGATTTATAGTGGTTCGGTGCCAACCTTACACCTACATCCACTCTCCAAGCTCCTACTTGAGAGTTCCAATCCACTAACTTGTATTCAACCTGAATACACTCGTCGGAAACTCCGACTCTAGCTATCCCAAGCTAGTCCACTTATTTCTCAGGTACAAGTCAACCCAATACAATTCGATTCAAGGTTCGGATCAACCTTCCCTTATTTTGAAACCCTTCCAAAACAAAAACAATAACTCAAAGAGAGTATTACAATTAATAGCACAGAAAATACAAAAGAAGCTCCTTTAATGAGAGAATGAGGCTTTAAATACACTTTACTCAAAGAGAAGAAGGCTCTTTTCGATTTTCTCAAGGTGGTTGGAGACTTGAATGAGCACTTGAGGAGTTGGTGAGCTTGAATTAAAAGCTTCTTGAATGCTTTGAGTGGGCTCTTGCTTAGGGCTGAAAAGTATGCTTGAAATTCTCTTTTCAAAAATCTCTCTTCTTGATGATTTCCACCTTTTTGTCCCTTTTATAACTTTTAAGAATGGTGGAGAGTAATCTGGGCTGAAATAGAGCCGTTAGACCACATTAAATGAGCATTAAATGCACTTAAAACGGATTAAAAACTAGCTGTTGCGGAACTTTTCCATCACAGGGTCGACTCATGGGTCAACTCATGCTCATGGGTCGACTCATGGGGTCGACCTCTGTGGAAAACAGCAGAAAATAATGGTTCTATAATTTTGACCTAAAAACAGCAGAGGTCGACTCATGGGGTCGACTCATGCCTGGGGGTCGACCCATGGGTCGACTCACAGACTGTGCCAGCCAAAAAATTCTGCATGCCAATCAGTCCTTTGTACCATGAGTCGACTCATGGGGTCGACTCAAATTTTCAAACATGAATATCTTTCAAAATACATGTCTAAAAACTATAAAATTTCCTCCAATAGATCACAAATCTTTTGTTCTAGCACTTGATGCTCTCAAATCAGGGTTTGATAAAATTATGATTTTGCCCCTGAGATGCAATAAGTCTTTTTCAAGCAAAAATATTAGTAACCCCTTCAAATACTTTGTAATCATCAAAATCAATCCATGGAGCAACAATCTCCTTCTTTTTGATGATGACAAAACACTTGAGTAAAAATATATATAAAACATTGAGCATGAATTTCAAATTTATGAAGATGCATTATTTAAGTACTATAGCCATGTATTGGAATGAAATACGTCATAGGTAGTTTGAAGATAAATGTGAAATTTGCTACCAATTTGAAAATTGCTTATAAATGTATTTGCTTGGAAAGAAAAGCTGATGATTTTGATTCTTTGGCACATGACACATGTGCCCATTTGCTTGTGTTGGTCATTTGCCTAACAATTTGCTTATTGCTTAACAATTTGAAAATTTACTTATTTGCTTAATATTTTGAAAATTTACTCATTTGCTCATTTGAAAATTTGCTCAAATTTGCTCATTTGCTCATTTGAAAATTTGCTCAATTTGAGAATTTGCTCATTTGAAAATATCTCATTTGCTCATTTGATTATTTCTCCCCCTTTATGACAACATCAACAGAGATTCTTTAGTCCCCCTTTTTTGAATATATTTTCTTTATTTCTTCATTTTGAAGAGATTTTTACTCTCATTTGCTTATGGCTTGTTTCTTAATTGCTTATTATTTTACTCCCCCTCAATATGGCAAACATAAAAGATATACCAATTGGATACCATATTGCAATTCATAGTATTTTACATCAAGGATAGGAGTTATTTTGCGTACTCATAATTAAAAGCAACTCAATTTGAAAGTCATTCATTGAAAGTCAAAGAATATCTTTTTATAATCAAAAAGTGATTGATTACATAGTTGTTCCAATACATATACCAAAATACAAAAGTCAATCAGTCAACATCATTACATGGCCTAAAAGATAGATCCTAGATTAAAACTAAAGAAGAGACTAACTACTCAGGATCTAGTAGAGATCATGACTGGATGGATCAGAGTCAGATGAATCGGAGATGGGGTGAGGAGATGAAGGATCATGACCAAGAGCTCGACCTCGACCCCGTCTGCCTCTGTCACGAGTGGAGGTGCCGGCACGAGTGGAGGGATGTGAGGATCCTGAAGGCTGTGAAGCAAAGGAATGTGCTACAAGAGAGAGTCTGATGGTGTCTAGAAGGTTTAAGGCTCTCGAAACAGACTGTAGCAGTGCAGTGAACTGGGTGGATGCATGCTCACTAGAGCCTCTGATTTCTCTCTTCAGAAAGTCAAATCTGCTCTCCAAGACTCCTCTAAGTCTGGCTGCCTCCACAGATAGGTCTGAGACCTCAGTGATGTCCCCATGTGGCTGTGGATGGGCAAGAGCCAGTACTTGCCTCTGCAAGTCGAATACCCTAGCAGTCAATCTCACTACACAACCCTCAAGCTGCTGAATGCGAACTGACTGATCTGTAATCATCTGGAAGACAGTGGAGATGTGAGGGATCAATGTCTGATCAGATACATCATGTGATGTGGATCCCTGTGCAAAAGCTGAAGTACCCAACTGTCGAGATAGTAAGGAAGCCACACGCTGAGAGATCATCTCTATCTGGTCATCAGCTAATCTGATCTTTGAGGGAAGTGCTCTGCTGTCTGGCTGCTGATCTGAATTGTGCCTCCTAGTAGACTCTGATGGGCCAGCCTCGTGATCCGAAACAAACTGAATGTCTGGAGATGTTGCCCTGAGATCATGGAGGGGTGAGGATGGTCCTTCTTCCTCAGCTCTCTCTTCCACACTTTTAGTCCAACCACCATCAGTTCTAGTAAATCTCATGCGGTGCAGAGTATGTTGGTTGATGGTGTCAGAGTGAAAAAGCCTAGCTACTGCCTCCCCCTCAAAACTAACTCCAAACCTCCTGAATACCAAAGTGAGGGCTATACCAAAGGCAGTGTGCCTTGGATCTATTCAGTGTTTCTCTCATGGCCTCAATCATTAATGCTAGGAGGTTCAAGGGGGTTTGGGTAATCACATGAAACATAATGCAGATGTCTCGGCCTGAGAGAAGGTCATGTCTACCACTTCTAGGGAAGAATAGCTTTGTTACCATTTGATGTAGTATCCTCATCTCAATGAAAAGGATCTTGGCCTCTAGTTTATTTAGGCTTCCCGAGAAGCTTCTTCCTAGAATCACATTAATTCCTTCTTCCTGGACTGGGAGTTCCATATTTGAGTATCCCTCACAGGATAAATGAAGAATTTCTCCAAAAGTATAGGATCTAGACAGATTTCTATACCCTTAACAGTGGATCTTACTGTTCCATTTCCATAGCTCAAGTTCAGATAAAATTCCTTAACCAAATCCACATAGGTAATTTCTTTAAGTGAGCAGTAGAATTTCCAACCTTGATCTTTGATTTTTGAACCGATAGAGAACCCTTCTTTTTCAAAAAATCTGAAATCTATATTTTTCCCGGGTTCTACCTTTCTATCAGATAAGAAAATCTTAGTGGAGCTTAATGGAGACGAGAAGAAGCTGGAGTAGATGCCGGAGCAGGGATTGAAGCTGATGAGGTCTCAGTTGCCTGTCTCTTCCTGCGCACGCCTTCTTCCAACCCGCGGACCATTTTCCTTCTTTGTGGGAGCTTCATTTTCGGAGCCATTTGCACTGATGAGACTATCACAGAGCTCGGAAGAGCAAATGTGAGGGTGAGATGAAGAGTTTCTAGTGGAAGGATAGGAATTTTTGGAGGAGTGATACCCCGATTTGGAAGAGAAGGGTAGAATCTAGGGCACGCTCAATCCGCTCCAAACAAGGGAGGAGAAAGGGAAGAACTTGATTCCTAAGGGTCGATTTGAGGTGTAAGGGGTGATGGGAGAAGAGTCTTGGGGGAAGGACTTAGGTTTGGAGAAGAAGAAAAGGGGACCTATGGCTTGGAGGGAGGAAGAAGACGGTAGAATGGATCGGCTCAAAAGATGGGTTTTCAACAAAAAGAAGGAGCCGTGGGATTTTAGCCAAAAAATTATAAGTTTGCCCTTGGGTCGACCTAGGGGTCGACTCATGGTTCATAGAATTTCAGAAAAATGAAGAAACAATTTTCAAAAAATTTGAAACTTTAGGAGAAGGATATTTACTCAATGATTAATTACGAGAATGATAATTTTGAGCTTTTAAGCCCAAGAGAAAAGATGAGAATTAAGTTTAAAGAATTTTTGACATTGATCCCTTGGGATCCGAGAGATATTTAAGCAGATGGATCAAGGATTCCTAGTTCTCTCCTAATTTTACAGAATCTATCTTCACATAGGGCCTTCGTAAAGATGTCGGCTAATTATTTTTTAGTACAAACATAGTCAAGAATTATGTCTTTATTTTGAACATGTTCTCTTATGAAATGATGCCTGATTTCAATATGTTTAGACCTAAAATGCTGAATTGGATTTTTAGTAAGATTTATAGCACTAGTGTTATCACATCTTATGGAAGTTTCATTAAGTTTGATACCAAAATCTTTGAGTTATTGCTTCATCCACAAGATTTGAGCACAACAACTTCCGACTGCAATGTATTCGGCCTCGACCGTAGATAGTGCTACCGAATTTTGTTTCTTGCTAAACCAAGAGATTAGATTAACTCCAAGAAATTGACAAGTTTCACTAGTACTTTTTCTATCTAATCTACATCCAATAAAATCAGCATCTGAATATCCTATTAAATCAATTAATGAGTCCTTAGAGTACCATAATCCTAGTGTTTGTGTACCATTTAGATATCTAAGAATTCTTTTAACTGCATTCAAGTGTGATTCTTTTGAATTTGATTGAAATCGAGCACAAAGAAAAACACTAAACATAATATCAGGTCTACTAGCAGTTAAATATAGTAGAGAGCCAATCATACCTCTATAAAATTTTAAGTCTACATTTTTACCTTCTTCATCCTTGTCAAGCTTACATGAAGGGCTCATGGGTGTGCCAATTGCTTTGGAGTTCTCCATTCTAAATCTTTTAAGTAATTTCCTAGTATACTTTCTTTGGATGATGGAGATTTCTTCTTTTGTTTGTTTGATTTAGAGTTCGAGGAAGAAAGTAAGTTCTCCCATCATGCTCATCTCGAACTCCCCCTGCATGAGCTTTGCAAAATCTTGACAAAGAGTTTCATTAGTAGACCCAAAAATAATATCATCAACATATATTTGTATAACTAATATATCATCTTGATTTCTTTTAATGAAAAGGGTTGTGTCTACATTTCCTCTTGAAAAATTATTATTAAGTAAAAATTTGCTTAGCCTATCATACCAAGCCCTGGGTGCTTGTTTCAACCATATAGAGCTTTATTTAATTTAAAAACATGATTAAGAAAAGCATGATTTTCAAAACTTAGGGGTTGTTCTACATAGACTTCTTCAGTAATATACCCATTCAAAAAGGTACTTTTGACATCCATTTAGAATAATTTAAATTTTATAAAGCAAGCATATGCAAGTAGAAGTCTAATTGCCTCTAATCTAGCTACAGGTGCAAAGATCTCATCAAAATCAATTCCTTCTTCTTGATTATAACTTTTGGCAACCAATCTTGCCTTATTTCTTATTACATTTCCATGTTCATCTAATTTATTCCTAAAAACCCATTTTGTGTCAATTATTGAATAAGTTTTAGGTCTTGATACTAAAGTCCATACATTATTTCTTTTAAATTGATTAAGTTCTTCTTGCATTGCATTAATCCAATTATAATCTTTTTCAACTTCTTCAATGATTTTAGGTTCAAGATAAGAGACAAAAGCAAAATGATTGAATGCATCTTTAAGTGAAGAATGAGTTCTTACACCCTGGAAGGATCACCAATAATTAATTTCTTGGGGTGATTGTGAGCATACCTCCATTCTTTGGGTAGATCATTTATACCTTGTGGTTGTTCTTGTAGTTCTTCACCTTCCTCATCCTGTTTGTCTTTATGTTCCTCATCATCTTGAATTGTTGAATCTTTCAGAGTAATCTCCTTCATTCCTTCTATAAGAAGATCTGCATCATCAACACCTTCATTCTTTCTTGAAGGAAGATCATTAGTTTCATCAAAGACAACATGTATTGACTCCTCACTACTAAGGTTCTTTTGTTAAAAACCCTAAAGGCTTTACAGAGGAGGAGTAACCAAGAAAAATTGCTTCATCGGATTTTGCATCAAATTTTCCAAGTCTTTCTTTACCATTGTTTAATACAAAACATCGGCAACCAAAAATATGAAAATATGCAATATTAGATTTTCTTCCTTTCCAAAGCTCATAGGGGGTTTTCTTTAAAATTTGTCTAATTAAAGCATGATTTAATATGTAACATGCTGTGTTAATAGCTTCCGTCCAAAAGTATCTTGGAAGGTTGCTTTCACATAGCATGGTACGGGCCATTTTTTCTAGGGTTCTATTTTTTCTTTCTACTACTCCATTTTGTTGGGGTGTCCTAGGTGCAGAAAAATTATGGCCTATTTCTTTTTCATCACAAAATTTTTCAAAATCTTGATTTTCAAATTCGGTTCCATGATCACTTCAAATATTTTGAATTGAAAATCCTTTCTCATTTGTGACTTTTCGATAAAATTTAGAGAAAACTTGAAAAGTTTCATCCTTGTGTGCCAAAAAAAAACCCATGTAAAATGAGAGAAATCATCAATAATTACAAAACCATATCGTTTTCCTCCTAAAATAGTAGTTCTAGTAGGTCCAAATAAATCCATGTGCAATAGCTCTAAAGATCTAGAAGTTGAAACAATATTTTTAGATTTAAATGAAACTCTTGTTTGTTTACCTAGTTGGCATGCATCACGGATTCTATCCTTTTCAAAGTTCAATTTTGGCAAACCAAGAACCAATTCCTTCTTAATGAGTTTTGAAAGTGAATGCATGCTAATATGTGCAAGCCTACGATGCCAAAGTCAACTAGTCTCATTAATCTTGGCATTCAAGGATACTAGGCATTGCATGTTTATCTTAGATAGATCATTCAAATCTACCATATAAACATTACCATGTCTATGTCCAACAAATTTAATGCCTTCATTAATAGGACTAGTTACAATGCAAACAAAAGATTCAAAAATAACCTTATATCCTTTATCGTAAATTGACTAATGCTTAGTAAATTATGCTTTAAACCATCTACTAACAAAATATTTTCAATATACTTAGAGGGAGTGATACCAATGTTACCTATACCGATGATCTTTCCTTTACCATTGTCTCCAAAGGTGACAATCCCTCCATTCTTAGCATCAAGTGTGATGAATTGGGATTCATCACCAGTCATGTGTCTTGAGCATCCGCTATCAAGATACCATTTTCTGTTTGCTCCTTGGGATGCTAGACACACCTGCAGGCAAAAGTCAAGTTTTTGCTTTAGGTACCCAAGCTTTCTTGGGTCCTTTTTGGTTAGTCATAATGGTTTCTTTTGAAACCCATATTTTCTTTACATTTGAGTTTACAGATTTGCTAGAGAAGCAAGTGTATGACTTGTGTCCTACTCTACCACATTTGAAGCAAGTAATATTAGAAAACTTGTTACTTGAAGAGTTTACATAGATATTTTTCAGATACTTTTGTTTCTTCAAGGGGTTATAGCCAAGTCCAGCTTATCATACACGGCCTTTTGATTTTCAAGAATCATATTAAGTTTATTAGAACTCAAGGTGAATTTTTCAACTATTGATTTTAGCTTGGCAATTTCATTCTTTAAATTTTGATTTTTTGAACCAGGATAGATTTTTCAATTGAAATGCTCTCATTTTGTTTCAGTAAAGATTGATTTTTTGATTTTAGATCTTTGTTCTTTATTCTAGTTTCTTTAGTTCATCAATTAAATCATAAAAAGCTTCATGAAGTTTTTCAAATGTAAAGTCACTAGGAGTTTTGGAATTTACCTCATTTTCATGTGCCATAAGGCACAAGTTGGCCTGTTCAGTTGAGTCTTCCTCTTTGGAGCTTGAGTCATCACTCCTACTCCAAGTGGCCATCATGGCCTTCTTCTTGTACTTCTTGGGACCCTTCTTCAATTGTGGGCATTAGGACTTGAAGTGTCCCGATTTCTTGCATTCATAGCAGATAAGGGGTGGTCTTTATCCTTTTCTTTGCTATGTTCCCTTTTTGTGAGTGGCCTCTTCCTCATTCTTTGTTTCTTTTTTCTCAAAAACTTCTTGAACCTTCTGGTAATGAGTGCTGTTGGGTATAAAATACCCACAGCCGAAACCCTCGACGGAATCGGCAACAGCACAGCTCCGCCCGGACTCCTACGGGAGCCGGGCTCCGCCACCGACATCAGAACAGCTCCGCCTGGACTCCTACGGGAGCCGGGCTCCCCGCAACATCAGAACAGCTCCGCCCGGACAACTACGGGAGCCAGGCTCCACCGCGACATCAGAACAGCTCCGCCCGGACTCCTACGGGAGCCGGGCTCCACCGCCGACATCAGAACAGCTCCGCCCGGACTCCTACGGGAGCCGGGCTCCGCGCCGACATCGAAAGCTCCGCCCGACTCCTTCGGGAGCCGGCTCCGCCGACATCAGAACAGCTCCGCCCGACTCCTACGGGAGCCGGGCTCCGTCGCAACATCAGAACAGCTCCGCCCGGACTCCTACGGGAGCCAGGTTCCGCCGCAACATCAGAACAGCTCCGCCCGGACTCCTTCGGGAGCCGGGCTCCCCGCCGACATCAGAAAGCTCGCCCGGACTCCTACGGGAGCCGAGCTCCACCACAACATCAGAACAGCTCCGCTCGGACTCCTACGGGAGCCGGGCTCCGCCGCAACATCAGAACAGCTCCGCCCGGACTCCTACGGGAGTCGGGCTCCGCCGCAACATTAGAACAGCTCCGCCCGGACTCCTACGGGAGCCGGGCTCCGCCGCAACATCAGAACAGCTCCGCCCGGACTCCTTCGGGAGCCGGGCTCCACCGCCGACATCAGAACAGCTCCGCCCGGACTCCTACGGGAGCCGGGCTCCGCCGCAACTTCAGAACAGCTCCGCCCGGACTCCTACGGGAGCCGGGCTCTCCGCAACATCAGAACAGCTCCGCCCGGACTCCTACGGGAGCCGGGCTCCACCGCCGACATCAGAACAGCTCCGCCCGGACTCCTACGGGAGCCGGGCTCCGCCGCCGACATCAGAACAGCTCCGCCGGACTCCTACGGGAGTCGGGCTCCGCCGCGACATCAGAGCAGCTCCGCCGGACTCCTACGGGAGCCGGGCTCCGCCTCCGACATCAGCTACAGAGCAGCTCGCCCGGACTCCTACGGGAGCCGGGCTCCGCCTCCGACATCGACTGCAGCACAGCTCCATCCGGACTCCTACGGGAGCCAGGCCCCGCTCTCAGTATCAACTACTGGTAAGCTCCGTCCGGACTCCTACGAGAGCCGGACTTCACCTCTAACTTTGACTGCTGGTAAGCTCCGTCCGGACTCCTACGGGAGCCGGACTTCACCTCTAACTTTGATTGCAGAGGGCTCCGCCCGGACTCCTACGGGAGCCGGGCTCCGCCTCCGACATCAGCTACAGAGCAGCTCCGCCCGGACTCCTACGGGAGCCGGGCTTCGCCTCCGACATCAGCTACAGAGCAGCTCCGCCCGGACTCCTACGGGAGCCAGCTCCGCTTCCGACATCCCCTGCAGCACGGCTCCGCCCGGACTCCCACGGAAGTCAGACTCCGCCCACGGCCCCAGCCGCCAGGAGGACCTCTCCCGGACCTCTACAGAGGTCGGGCTCCGACCGTCGCCGAGCTTCAATCAACAGATCCGCACCCCCTGGCAAGCCACCAAAACGGCCACGACCCTGCTCCACTTCCTGTGACGGATTCCGCATAGCTCCATCATTCCCTGACAAGCCGCAGTAACCGTCGCCGCCCTGCTCCACTTCCTACGGCGGATTCCACACAGCTCCACCACCCCCTGGCAAGCCACGATAACGGCCACGAACCTGCTCCACCTCCTGCGATGGATACCGGGCGATTCTCCCATCCACTGGCAAGTCACGACAACGGGCGCTGCTCCACTCCCTGCAACTGATTCCACGTGGCGAGCTGCGGTGATGGCCACGATCCCACTCCACTACCTCTCGCAATAAATTCCCTGACCACGGGCGGCCCACTACCAGACGGTTACAGGTGTCGCCATCAATCCGTTGCCCCCTCCGCCTATAAAAGGGGGACTCAGATACGTTATTCTCTAAGCTCATTTCTTATCTCAAAACTCTGCTAAATTCTCCGTCCGAGCACTCCATTCTTGTTGAGGCAGAGAACTGACTTGAGCATCGGAGGGTCTTGCCGGAGCAACCCCACCTCCGGTTTAGACTTCCCTTGCAGGTCCCGACGGCGACCGCGGCTTCCCCGACTCCAGCTTCTCCGTGCAAGCAGATTTTTGCACCAACAGGATTGGCGCTAGAGGAAGGGGCCTGTGTCTTCGTAGCACCCTTGTTCTTAAAGGAGTGTTCAACGGAGCCGCCTCCGACCGTTTCTCCGTCACCCACTCCTAATCTTCCCCCGCGAGATCGACACTCGATGCCTCCGTGCAAGGCGTCCACCCGACGGTCCACGGCCTCCGCGGCCAGATCTCAGGCTCCGACCTCCCCTCCCATTTCTCAGCCTCCTTCTCCTCCCCCTCCGGCGGCGGCGGTCGGCGCGGAGCAGTTTGACTTGCTGGCGCAGCAGGTCAAAGGCCTCGTCGAAGTCGTACAAGCAATGCAACAGCAGCAACCGCAGGCGTCGGCGCATCCGGAGGGGGCGTCTCTGGAATGCCAGAACCCGGCGGGGGCGGGCCACCTGGGCCAGCCGCCCCGTCCTTCTCGGGAAGGCGAATCCGAGGGTAGAGAGCCCTCAATCGGATCACGACTCCACCCCTGGAAGATTTCTGCCCCCGTTCTGCCAAAGGACCCTCGAGACTCGAAGTCGAGAGGATTTCCTGGACCGGAGGCTCCAGGAGATGAACCGATGGATTGAAGAACTCCGCCACGCGCCTCCTGCTTATGGTGAGGATATTTGCACTGACCCTCCCTTCTCCCAAATGATTATGCAGGAACCGATCCCGCCGAACTTCAAGCTTCCCCAGTTCGAAAGCTACGACGGGACGTCGGACCCGGTTGATCATCTAGAGGCCTTCCGAACGATGATGCTGCTTCACGGTGCTCCTGACACCATCTTGTGCCGGGCTTTTCCATCTACTTTGAAGGGAGCGCGAGAAACTGATACTCGGCTCTAAAGCCGGGTACCATATTTTCCTTCGATCAAATGAGCCACCAATTTGTGGCCCATTTTGTCAGCAGCCGGCGTCCCCGAAAGGGTTCGGAGTCCCTCATCAACATCAAGCAGAGGGAAGGGGAGTCCATACGGGCCTACATCAACCGCTTTAACATCGCGGCGTTGGAGGTCCGAAACTTGGACCAGTCAGTTGCCATGGCCGCCCTGAAAGGTGGCCTTCAGAAAATGATCTTTTGTACTCCCTGGAGAAGAAGTACCCCAGGGATTTTGCCGATTTACTGGCTCGGACCGAAGGATACGCCCGACCGAAAGAAGCCTTCAAAATGAAGGACGAAGAGACAGCAAGGGAGCGCCAAGCGGGAGATTCGAGTAAGCCCGCAATTGAGAAAAGGCCAAAGGAAGCCCGGCCACGTTTCCGATCCCCTCCTGGACATAAGCGCGCCCTTACTCCACCCCGAGCATGCGGGCAGAGAAGTCCGGACCGCAGGTTTCGGCGGGGTTCCCCACCAGGGAAATTCCGCAACTACGCCCCCCTCAACGCCTCGAAGGCCCAGGTACTGATGGAGGTCAGGGAGCAGCTCCCTAGGCCGGAGAGGATGCGCACACACCCCGGGAAGCGCAACCCCAACAAGTTCTGCCTCTACCACCGCGACCACGGCCACGACACGGAGGAATGCATCCAGCTCCAGGATGAGATCGAGGAGCTCATTCGGCGAGGTCGACTCGATAGATTCATCCGCCGCAGGCCTGAGGGTAGAGGAGATCGACCAAGAGCTCTCCCACCACCTGAACCGCAGAAAAGGGAGGACCAGCCCGGGGACCGACCTCCCATCGGGACCATCGACTCCATCACCGGAGGGCCTCAAGGAGGAGCGGGAAAACTGTAAATGTATCACTTACTATTTCACCTTGAATCTACTTTTCTTTCTGCCTAACGTGCCCCTCCCACCTAGCGTGGATGTATTATGACTGGATATGATCCCTCCAAAAATGCAGCCATGCCAGAACAGGAGGAGAACCTCGTCCTGGCATGAGCAAAGTCAAAGGCCCGGTTCTTTTAGACCGGATGGGGGGAGAGACCTTACAACGCCCTAATGTGCCTCCACAGCCTTGTTAGGGACAGGAGGAAAACCTCACCCTAACTTGAGCAAAGTCAAAGGCCTGGTTCTTTTAGACCGGATGGGGGGAGAGGCCTTACAACGCCCTAATGTGCCCCCACAGCCCTGTTGGGGACAGGAGGAAAACCTCGCCCTAACTTGAGCAAAGTCGAAGGCCCGATTCTTTTAGACCGGATGGGAGGAGAGGCCTTGCAACGTCCTAATGTGCCCCCACAGCCATGTCAGGAACAGGAGGAGAACCTCATCCTTACATGAGCAAAGTTGAAGGCCCGGTTCTTTTAGACCGGAGGGGGGAGAGGCCTTACAGGCCCTAACGCGCCCCCATAAGCCAGGCTGGTAACGAGAGGAGAACCTCGCGCCGGCTCGAGCAAAATGGAAGGTCCGGACTCCTACGGGAGTCGGGTTCCGTCGCCAAGGAAGACTTCGCCCGGACTCCTACGGGAGCCGGGTTCCGCCGCCAAGGAAGACTTCGCTCGGACTCCTACGGGAGCCGGGTTCCGCCGCCAAGGAAGACTTCGCCCGGACTCCTACGGGAGCCGGATTCCGCCGCCAAGGAAGACTTCGCCCGGACTCCTACGGGAGCCGGGTTCCGCCGCCAAGGAAGACTTCGCCCGGACTCCTACGGGAGCCGGGTTCCGCCACCAAGGAAGACTTCGCCCGGACTCCTACGGGAGCCGGGTTCCGCCGCCAAGGAAGACTTCACCCGGACTCCTACGGGAGCCGGGTTCCCGCCAAGGAAGACTTCGCCCGGACTCCTACGGGAGCCGAGTTCCGTCGCCAAGGAAGACTTCGCCCGGACTCCTACGGGAGCCGGGTTCGCCGCCAAGGAAGACTTCACCCGAACTCCTACGGGAGCCGGGTTCCGCCGCCAAGGAAGACTTCACCCGGACTCCTACGGGAGTCGGGTTCCTACGCCAAGGAAGACTTCGCCCGGACTCCTACGGAAGCCGGGCTCCATCCGCCACTTCTGCAGCGAGGGTTGATAATGGTGGCGAAACTCGGCCACGTAACAAGGTCGGATGAAAGGAAAGAGCCCCCCCCCACAACGACATCTACGTCAAACAAGCCAAACGACAAGAAAGGTTCAACAAACGACAATATCAGTGCTACGCGTGGACAAGGTAACACAAAATGTTCTTTTTTCCATTTTCGATATAGGAACTATAAGGCCAGGACGGCCAGGGAAAGAAGGACAAAACGACAAAAGGAAAGTAACTACATGATAAGACATAAAGATAAAAGAGCTCTAAGGAGGCCCTGCTCCCTCCGACCTAGGGTTGTCTCCTCCATCCCTCAACCAGGACTGCCTCAGGTTCTCCATTGCTTCTTCTAGTTCTTCCCTCTTCCGCAGCGTATCCTGGAGCGCCTGACGAAGTTGCCGGCTCTCAACCTCCGCTTCTCGACGCCGCTTCTGCAAAACTTCGGACTCCGCCTCTGCATCCGCGACGGCCTTCCGCTCAAGCGCCAGTTGGATTTTCACTTGTTGCAGCTCGGCTGTCTTCTCCCCAAGGAGACAGAAATCCCTTCGACAGTGCCTCTCAGGGCTTGGAGCTCTTCGTATCTTAGGCGGAGGTAAGCTGCGCCCTATTAACCAGCTGCCTCTGGAGACGAACGACCTCGTCAGCCGCCTTCCGGAATCTCCCTTTGTATTCTTCCACTTGCCGGTGCCAGCTGGCCCGCTGCACGTCGTGGCTCATCTCGGCATCTTGGAGCTGCTTCTGGAGGTCGGAGACCCTCTGCGACCACTT
>NC_026001.2:60827612-60885965 GCF_000442705.2 Elaeis guineensis
CTGTTCATCATCAACCCGGGCCAGGAGCCAGGATGAGTTTCCCTCCAGCTGGCCGATCTTCCTCTTCGCAGCTGATAGTTCCACCTTAAGGGCGCTGACCCTGGCCTCTTGAGCCCAAGTTCGATCGCTGGCGCTCTTTTTGCATTCCTCGAGCTCCTTTGTGAAGTTCGCCTTCCTCCGGCTGTAATCCATGATTGCCTTCACTTGGAGACTCCTAAAGTGGGCGGCCTCAGCGGCGGCCTCGGAATGGCATTCTCTCGACTTGCGGAGCTCGCCTTCCGACTTCTTCAACTTCTTCGTCAGGTGGAGGACCTCCTTTTTCAGCTGCTGGATTGTTGATTTCAACGGGACCCCCAGGGGCAAGGGGAGTGCTTCAGCAGGGCACTGCCATTGGAAGGTGCAAGCGTCAAAGATCGACCCATTACAAGAAGAAAAGCAGAAAGGAGGAGGAGAGGGAAGGAGAGGCCATCCACAACAAGAAATTTGACTTTATTGATCGAATAATTTTGAAGACAAACAAAAAGAAAATATGGCGCAAAATAAGGGCACAGGATCAGAGGTCTCAGACCTCAGGGGCAGGAGGTGGAGAACTCGGCGCGGGGGGTGCGACTGCGGTGGCGGCGGACGAGGGGCCGGCCTCATCTTCAGACTCCTCAAGAAAGCCGAGATCGAGGTCGGGGTATCTGCTGGCCACCTTCTCTTGGTAGAGCTCGAACCCCTTAGTGAACGCCTCCTGGCCGAACTGGACGTTCAGTTCCCTCATCTCTGCGAAAGCCTTGAACTCCTCCACCGCAAGGGCCCTGGCCTCCGAGACCAGAACCGAAGTTTGCTCGACCAAATGGGCGACCTCGGCCTCCGCCTTCCTCACCGACTCCTCCAAGATTCGTCTCTCCTCTTCCCGGGCTTGTCTCTCCTCTTCCCGGGCTTGCCTCTCTCTCTCCAGGGCCTCCTGGAGGGCAGCTACTTCGGCCGTCTTCGCTTGGAGGCGAGCAACCTCGGCCTGGCGGCGTTCCTCCACCTGAAGGAGGTCCCTTCTCATGCGACTCGTTGCCTCGACATAGGCGAAGAGCTGGTGCCCAATCTGCAAGGACGGATAGAGAATTACAACAAAGGCCGAGTGACCGTGCAGATAAACATTCGCTTACCTCGAGGAAGGACCCCAAAGAGTCCCAAGCCCGCTGCTCGGGATCGGCGCGATCGATCCTCTCCACGACATCGGACAGGATACAGCCATCGAGCAGCCGCCTGATCAGGTCCTTATCGTTGAAGGGGTTCTCCGATCCCCCCTCGGAGCAGACGGACTCGTCTGCAGCAGCTCGGTGGCTGCTCGCCCTGCGAGCCACCGATTTCCTCCTCCTCCCCACGGCGGGCACCTCCGTGGGGCGAACCCCTGGAGCGGGAGCCCCAGTCGGCGGGCTCCTCGAGGAAGCCCGGGGGG
Source organism: Elaeis guineensis (assembly GCF_000442705.2). Classification (NCBI taxonomy): domain Eukaryota; kingdom Viridiplantae; phylum Streptophyta; class Magnoliopsida; order Arecales; family Arecaceae; genus Elaeis; species Elaeis guineensis. The sequence continues at coordinate 60,829,051 of NC_026001.2, forward strand.
CCGCTGGCTCGGCATCTGAAGGAATGTCGATGGCCGGGGCCGCCTGGACGGGCGCAGCCAAGCTCGTCTCCTCCGCCCTGGCCCTCTTCGCCGATCCGGAGGTCGTCGCGCCCTTCCTCTTCTGAGCTCTCATTCCCTTGGTGAGCATCCGCGTTGCTTCGGTGTCCATTGCTAAAAAAAAAAAAAAAAAAAAAAGAAGAAAGAAGAAGCGACACCGATCAGTCCAGAGTCAAAAAAAAAAAAAAGAGAAAAAAGAAGAGAGAAAGAAAGAGAAAGAAAAGAGCGGGAAGGAAAAAGTAAAGAAGAAGAGGAAGGCAAGAAAAGAAAAGATAAGTACTTGCTGGATCCTGAGGGCTCAGGCCGATGTTGAAAAGAAGCTGCTCCCTCAGAAGATTAGGAAGGGAAGGAGCGGGATAAGTTAGGAGCTTCTGGGCGGCCTGAAGGTTGTCCTCCCCCAGGCTGGGAGCCCGACGGACGGAATCCCTCAGAGACCCCCAAGGGGGCAGGCCCAGTTCCAGGGTCGGGCAGTAGACAAAGAGAAATTTCCCCTTCCAATTGTGAATCGAAGAAGGGGCGCCCTTCAGCAACCCCTTCTTACCAAACTGGGGGAGAAGTACCACCAGTCCTTCGTCGAAGGATGGCGTTTGAAGGTATAAAAATGCCTGAACAAGGAGAGGGACGGCTGGACCTCGCTATGTGGCAGAGAGAGAGAAACCCTATCAAAAACTTAAAGGAATTCGGGGCCACGGAGGCGAGAGAAATGTCCAAGAAGTGGAAGAAGGCAGCAACAAAGACAGGAAGCGGAAGCCGGAGTCCGGCACGGAACGCTTCCTGATACAAACAGAAGCGACCGGGAGGAGGAGCGCTGGCCCGGTCAGAGGGGCCAGGTAGCTCCAGGTCGTACTCCGGAGGAACCCCATACCGAACCCTTATCAGAAGGAGTTCATCCGAAGTTGACGAGCATGGAATTGCGCCCGGTGCAAAAACCGGGCGAGGCCCAGCCCCGGACGCGGGTTCGTCCGCAGAGACAGGGACCTGGGGGTTTGAAGCAGAAGAACTCTCGGAACTGCCGGGAGCAGAAGAGTCAGAGGACATTTTGAGCAGTTTCGGAGGGAGAACCTAAAGGACCCTAAAAAGGCAGACCGAAAGGGGAACGAGACGCCGAAGGCTAACTCGGAAGGAGGCACAAAAGTAATGAAGAGAGGAGAAGCCCCTAGGCGGTGAGAAGAAGGTTGGCACTAACCTATATTGCTCTGGGGACCTGGGGAACGAGAAACGGGAGGCGCCTACGGCTCGAGAAGACGTTCACAAGAGCAGGCTCTCGAAGAGAAGACAGACACCAAGCGAAAACTCAAAAATGGAGTAGGACGCCTGAAGGGGAGAGGACGGGTTTAAATAGACCCTGGGATCCGGCGCCATAATGATCGCGAATCCCCCTGGCCAGTCCGCATCCGACACGTGTCCCACTCCCCCTGGCAGACGGCTAAAAGCGGCTGATGGTTGGCAGGATCATAATTGCATCGTGCCTAGGCCAGTGTACCTATGGGATTTTTGAAGCTCCCCTCGTACCGCTCCAATTCGAAAAGACTCCGGCACGCGCTCATTTAATGCCAAAATATCTGGAGGCGGCAGTGCGCAGGATTCGAAGGGACGGTTCGGCTGTACCCATCTCTCTCTCTGTGTACTTCCTTCGCTTGAAATTCAAACTCAGAAGTAGGAGGACTGGTGTTGGGTATTAAATACCCACAGCCGAAACCCTCGACGGAATCGGCAACAGCACAGCTCTGCCCGGACTCCTACGGGAGCCGGCTCCCCGCCGACATCAGAACAGCTCCACCCGGACTCCTACGGGAGCCGAGCTCCGTCGCAACATCAGAACAGCTCCGCCCGACTCCTACGGGAGTCGGGCTCTGCCGCAACATCAGAACAGCTCTGCCCGGACTCCTACGGGAGCCGGGCTCCATCGCCGACATCAGAATAGCTCCGCCCGGACTCCTTCGGGAGCCGGGCTCCGCCGCCGACATCAGAATAGCTCTGCCCGGACTCCTTCGGGAGCCGGGCTCCACCGCCGATATCAGAACAGCTCGCCCGGACTCCTACGGGAGTCGGGCTCCACCGCAACATCAGAACAGCTTCGCCCGGACTCCTACGGGAGCCGGGCTCCGCCGCAACATCAAACAGCTCCGCCCGAACTCCTTCGGGAGCCGGCTCTGCCGCCGACATCAGAACAGCTCCGCCCGGACTCCTACGGGAGCCGGGCTCCGTCGTAATATCAGAACAGCTCCGCCCGACTCCTACGGGAGCCGGGCTCCGCCGCAACATCAGAACAGCTCCGCCCGGACTCCTACGGGAGCGGGCTCCACCGCAACATCAGAACAGCTCCGCCGGACTCCTACGGGAGCCGGGCTCCGCCGCAACATCAGAACAGCTCCGCCCGGACTCCTACGGGAGTAGGGCTCCGCCGCAACATCAGAACAGCTCCGCCCGGACTCCTTCGGGAGCCGGGCTCCACCGCCGACATCAGAACAGCTCCGCCCGGACTCCTACGGGAGTCGAGCTCCGTCGCAACATCAGAACGGCTCCGCCCGGACTCCTACGGGAGCTGGGCTCCACCGCAACATCAGAACAGCTCCGCCCGGACTCCTACGGGAGCCGGGCTCCACCGCCGACATCAGAACAGCTCCGCCCGGACTCCTACGGGAGCCTGGCTCCGCCGCCGACATCAGAACAGCTCCGCCCGGACTCCTACGGGAGCCGGGCTCCGCCGCGACATCAGAGCAGCTCCACCCGGACTCCTACGGGAGCCGGGCTCCGCCTCCGACATCAGCTACAGAGCAGCTCCGCCCGGACTCCTATGGGAGCCGGGCTCCACCTCCGACATCGACTGCAGCACAGCTCCGCCCGGACTCCTACGGGAGCCAGGCCCCGCTCTCAGTATCAACTGCTGGTAAGCTCCGTCCGGACTCCTACGGGAGCCGGACTTCACCTCTAACTTTGACTGCTGGTAAGCTCCGTCCGGACTCCTACGGGAGCCGGACTTCACCTCTAACTTTGATTGCAGAGGGCTCCGCCCGGACTCCTACGGGAGCCAGGCTCCGCCTCTGACATCAGCTACAGAGCAGCTCCGCCCAGACTCCTACGGGAGCCGGGCTCCGCCTCCGACATCAGCTACAGAGCAGCTCCGCCCGGACTCCTACGGGAGCCGGGCTCCGCTTCTGACATCCCCCGCAGCACGGCTCCGCCAGGACTCCCACGGAAGTCAGACTCCGCCCACGGCCCCAGCTGCCAGGAGGACCTCTCCCGGACCTCTACAGAGGTCGGGCTCCGACCGTCGCCGAGCTTCAATCAACAGATCCGCACCCCCTGGCAAGCCACCAAAACGGCCATGACCCTACTCCACTTCCTGTGACGGATTCCGCACAGCTCCATCATTCCCTGACAAGCCGCAGTAACCGTCACCGCCCTGCTCCACTTCCTGCGATGGATTCCACACAGCTCCACCAACCCCTGGCAGGCCACGATAACGGCCACGAACCTGCTCCACCTCCTGCGATGGATACCGGGCGATTCTCCCATCCGCTGGCAAGTCACGACAACGGGCGCTGCTCCACTCCCTGCAACTGATTCCACGTGGCGAGCTGCGGTGATGGCCACGATCCCACTCCACTACCTCTCGCAAAAAATTCCCCTGACCACGGGCGGCCCACTACCAGACGGTTACAGGTGTCGCCATCAATCCATTGCCCCCTCCGCCTATAAAAGGGGGGACTCAGATACGTTATTCTCTAAGCTCATTTCTTATCTCAAAACTCTGCTAAATTCTCCGTCCGAGCACTCCATTCTTATTGAGGCAGAGAACTGACTTGAGCGTCGGAGGGTCTTGTCGGAGCAACCCCACCTCCAGTTTAGACTTCCCTTGCAGTCCCGGCGGCGACCGCAGCTTCCCCGACTCCAGCTTCTCCGGTGCAAGCAGATTTTTGCACCAACAAGTGCCATCTCTTCATCCTGCTCTTCATTTTTGGTGCCATCAGTTTCTTCATCTGGTTGAGCTGTGGATTTGAGGATGATTGTTCTCTTCTTTTTGACTTCTTCCTCTTGATGTTGTTTCATGCTCAGCTCATGTGTCATCAGTGATCCAAGAAGCTCTTCCAAAGGTAGGATGTTCAGATCTTTGGCTTCTTGGATAGCGGTCACTTTGGCTTCCCAAGTTCTTGGTAAGGACCTAAGAATCTTTCTTACAAGCTCACTGTTAGAATAGGACTTACCAAGACTCTTTAAACCATTTATAATATTAGTAAAATGAGTAAACATTTCAGTTATGGACTCATCATGCTCCATTTTAAAAAGTTCATATTTATGCACGAGCATGTTAATTTTGGACTCCTTTACTTGATTAGTTCCTTCATGGGTTACTTCTAATCTATCCCATATTTCTTTAGTAGACAAGCAAGTTGAAATGTGATTAAATTCATTAGCATCAAGAGCACAATATAGAACATTCATAGCTTTAGCATTTAGTTGGGCCATTTTCTTATCAACCTCATCCCAATCTTTTTCGGGTTTGGCTGATTCCACACCATCAATAATTTTAGTGGGTGTGTGAGGGCCGTTTACTATGATACTCCACATATCATAGTCAAGTGCTTGAATGAAGATTTTCATCCGAGCTTTCCAATAGATATAGTTGGACCCATTGAAAAGTGAAAGTCGGTTAGTGGACTGCCCCTCGGCTAGAGAAGTGCCAACTTAGTTGCCATAGATCTTTAGCTCTTTGATTGGTTAGATCAAAGTAGGGCTAGAGCATCGGGCTCTGATACCACTTGTTGCCCAGCTATGCAACCCAAGAGGGGGGGTGAATTGGGTTTCTAAAAATTTTAAACTTAACTTATACCTTATGAAAATTATTTAACAATAGCTAGATAAATAAGGAGAGTATAGTTGATTCAAGGCAAATAGTTAAATGCAAGAAGGCAAGAGAATAAAGAAGTTCTAAAGAAGAGCAATTAGGCAAAATGCAAACAAGAGGATTTATAGTGGTTCGGTGCCAACCTTGCACCTACATCCACTCCCCAAGCTCCTACTTGGGAGTTCCAATCCACTAACTTGTATTCAATCTGAATACACTCATCGAAAACTCCGACTCTAGCTATCCCAAGCTAGTCCACTTATTTTTTGGGTACAAGCCAACCCAATACAATCCAATTCAAGGTTCGGATCAACCTTTCCTTGTTTTGGAACCCTTCCAAAATAAAAACAATAACTCAAAGAGAGTATTACAATTAATAGCATAGAAAATATAAAAGAAGCTCCTTTAATGAGCGAATGAGGCTTTAAATACACTTTACTCAAAGAGAAGAAGGCTCTTTTCAATTTCCTCAAGGTGGGTGGAGACTTGAATGAGTACTTGAGGAGTTGGTGAGCTTGAATTAAAAGCTTCTTGAATGCTTTGAGTGGGCTCTTGCTTAGGGCTGAAAAGTATGCTTGAAATCCTCTTTTCAAAAATCTCTCTTCTTGATGATTCCCATCTTTTTGTCCCTTTTATAACTTTTAAGAATGGTGGAGAGTAATCTGGGCTGAAATAGAGCCGTTGACCATATTAAATGAGTATTAAATGCACTTAAAATGGGTTAAAAACTAGTCGTTGCGGAATTTTTCCGTTACAGAGGTCGACTTATGGGTCGACTCATGCTCATGGGTTGACTCATGGGGTCGACCTCTGTGGAAAATAGCAGAAAATAATGGTTCTGTAATTTTGGTCTAAAAACAGCAGAGGTCGACTCATGGGGTCGACTCATGCCTGGGGGTCGACCCATGGGTCGACTCACAGACTATGCCAGCCAAAAAATTCTGCGTGCCAATCAGTCTTTTGTGTCATGAGTCGACTCATGGGGTCGACTCAAATTTTCAAACATGAATATCTTTCAAAATACATGTCCAAAAACTATAAAATTTTCTTCAATAGATCACAAATCTTTTGTTCTAGCACTTGATGCTTTCAAATCAGGGTTTGGTAAAATTATGATTTTGCCCCTGAGATGCAATAAGTCTTTTTCAAGTGAAAATCATTAGTAATCCCTTCAAATGCTTTGTAATCATCAAAATCAATCCAAGGAGCAACACAATCCCTTTGGATGATGGGAATATAGAGCATGTGTGAAGATCGGTTCCAACCTGGGGGAAGAGATGCAGATGCAGCTCATTGATTTCCTACAAAAGAATACGGATGTTTTCGCTTGGGTTTCAGTAGACATGCCAGAGATTGATGCAGAGGTCATGGAACATCATCTGGCCGTTGATCCAAAGCATCAACCACGAAAGAAAAAATTCGAGGTCATGCACCAAAAAGGCAAAAAGCGATAGCCGAGGAAGTGGATAAACTTCTGAAAGTCAGATTCATTAGAGAGGTCAATTATCCTGACTGGATTTCCAACATTGTCCTAGTCAAAAAGGCAAACGGCAAGTGGAGGATGTGTATAGACTTCAAAAAGCTGAATAAAGCCTGCCCAAAGGACAGCTACCCTCTGCCAGAATTGATCAACTGGTGGATGCAACCTCGGTCCATGAGCTTCTCACCTTTATGGATGCATTCTTCGGCTATAAGCAAATCAGAATGACGCCAGAAGATGAAGAAAAGACTGCTTTCATTACTAACCATGGTCTTTACTGTTACAGGGTCATGCCTTTCGGCCTCAAAAATGCAGGTGCGATCTATCAACGGCTGGTGAATAAAATCTTCAAAGAGCAGATCGGCCGCAATATGGAGGTCTACGTGGATGACATGCTCGTGAAAAGCAAATCTTTAACGAACCACATCGCCGACCTCGAGGAGACCTTCGGCACCCTCCGAAAATATAAGATGAAGCTGAACCTGACTAAATGTGCTTTCGGAGTGACCTCGGGGAAGTTCCTGGACTTCATGGTATCGGGGCGCAGGATTGAAGCCAATCCGAAGAAAATTCGTGCCATCCAGGAGATGGCCGCCCCGAAGTTGATAAAAGAGGTTCAGCACCTTGCAGGGAGGGTGGCAGCCCTGAATCGCTTCGTTGCGAGGTCGGCCGAACGGTGCTTACCCTTCTTCCAAACCCTCAAGCGGCCGAAGAACTTTTGTTGGACCACTGAGTGTCAACAGGTGTTCGAAGAACTAAGGAGCTACCCCGGCTCGCCTCCGCTATTGGCGAAGCCCGAGCTCGGGGAGGAGTTGTTCTTGTACCTGACGGTCTCCCCTATGGCCCTTGCAGCAGTTCTTGTCAAGGAAGAAGCAAAAATTCAACGGCCAATCTACTACATCAGTCGCGCATTGAGGGACGCCGAAACCAGGTATACTAAATTAGAGAAACTAACTTACGCCCTGTTGATTGCAGCCTGGAGGCTCCGACTTTACTTTCAAGGGCACACCGTAACGTTGCTCACCGACCAGTCGATTAAGGCGATTCTGCATCGGGCGGATGCTTCCGGGAGGATAGCGAAATGGGCGATCGAGCTCATAGAATTCGATATCAACTATCAACCTAGGCCGACAGTAAAAGCCCAGATATTGGCAGATTTTATAGTAGAATACACTATCTCAGAGGAGGCCAAACCTGAACAAGGTGAAGTTGACGGCTTGAAGTCCCGACTGAACCCCTCTGAAGAAGAAATGGACCCCCCTGATTGCTTTTGGGCCCTCTATGTGGATGGATCCTCCAACATGTCGGGCACAGGCGCAGGCCTGATTTTGATCAATCCAGAGGGGATCATCGCAGAGTATGCTCTGTGCTTCAAATTTCCTGCAACGAATAATGGAGTGGAATACGAAGCTCTGGTCGCAGGATTGAGGATCGCCAAAGAATTAGGAGTAGATCGGCTCCAAGTTTACAGCGACTCCCAATTGGTAGTGGGACAAGTCAGTGGAAACTACGAAGCACGGGAGGACAGCATAGCTAAATATCTTGAAAAGGTAAAGGAGCTTGTCCCCGCCTTTAGTAGCTTCAACATCAGGTAGATTCCAAGAATGGAAAATACCAGGGCCGATCTTCTCTCCAAGTTGGCTACGCTAGCTCCGGCTGAATTGCCCAAAGGTGTTCTCTTTGAAGTTTTGAAGTGTCCAAGTACGGAAGAATCGCGGTCCGTGATGGAAATTGGCCATGAACCCAGTTGGATCGACCCACTGGTGGCATATCTCAGAGACGGGGTTCTCTCTCATGATGCAAAAGAGGCTCGAAAGCTCAGAAATCAAGCCTCCCGATACATCCTTTATGAGGATAAGTTGTACAAGAGATCATACTCTCTATCCCTTTTAAAATATCTCCGACCTTCGGAAGCTGATTACGCCTTGTGGGAGGTGCATGAAGGAATCTGCGGGAGCCATCTGGGAGCTAGATCCTTATCCCACAAGTTGCTCCGCCAAGGGTATTACTGGCCGACAATGTATCGTGACTCCATTGAGTACGTCAGAAAGTGTGACCGATGTCAGAGATATGCCAACATCCAGAGACAGCCTGCCTCCGAGCTTACACCCTTGAGCGCCCCATGGCCGTTCGTGCAATGGGAAATGGATATCCTTGGACCCTTTTTTGTGGCATCGGGGCAGAGGAAGTTCCTTCTAGTAGCAATTGACTATTTCGCCAAGTGGATTGAAGCCGAACCGCTGGCGAAAGTCACAGAAGCTAAAGTGCAAGACTTCGTCTGGAAGTCAATCGTTTGTAGGTTCGGCCTGTCGAGAACCCTAATTACTGATAATGGACGGCAATTTGCGGGAGTGAGATTCACCAAATTTTGTGAAGACCTAAACATCTCCCATAACTTCACATCGGTAGCCCATCCTCAGGCCAACGGCGAAGCCGAAGTGACCAACAAAACTCTGCTGCAAGGAATCAAGACAAGACTCGAAAAAGCGAAGGGAACTTGGACAGATGAACTTTATCATGTGTTGTGGGCGTACCGAACTACCCAAAGATTGCCCACGGGGGAAACCCCCTTTGCTCTAGCCTTCAGAACAGAGGCTGTTATCCCAATTGAGCTTAAACTCCCATCGGCATGAGTCGTGGCATTCAACGAATATCCCAATTCGCAAGGTCTTAAAGCCAACCTCGACTTGTTAGAAGAAAAGCGGGAGGTAGCTCAAGTTTGGATGGCAGCCTACAGACAGAAAGTCGCTCGCTATTACAACTCCTGGGTCAAAAACAAAGTCTTCAGAGCAGGAGACCTAGTGCTTCGACGAGCCGCTGTCTCGCAACCTCAGGATCGAGGGAAGCTTGCCCCAAATTGGGAAGGCCCGTACGAAGTCAAGGAGGTAGTCCGGCCCGAAACTTACTACCTCAAGGAGCTCGGAGGAGCAGACCTCCCACGACCATGGAGCTCAAAAAATTTACGAATGTATTACCGATAACTTTACTTTAAATAAAAGTTTTATATCCACATGTCTTCTCTCTTGGCCCGAGCCTATATCGACAGGATAATCGAAACAAACCGTGTCGGGAGCAGGAGGAGAATCTCATCTCGACACAATCGAAGGCCCGGTTACACTTAGACCGGATGTGGGGAGAGGCCTTACAACACCCATATGTGCCCCCACAGCCCTTTTAGGGACAGGAGGAGAACCTCACCCTAACATGAGCAAAGTCGAAGGCCCGATTACCCTTAGACCGGATGGGGGGAGAGGCCCTGCAACGCCTATATGTGCCCCCACAGCCCTGTTAGGGATAGGAGGATAACCTCGCCCTAACATGAGCAAAGCCGAAGGCCCAGTTACCCTTAGATCAGATGAGGGGAGAGGCCCTGCAACGCCCATATGTGCCCCCATAGCCCTGTTAGGGATAGGAGGAGAACCTCGCCCTAACAGGAGCAAAGTCGAAGGCCCGATTACACTTAGACCGGATGGGAAGAGAGGCCCTGCAATGCCCATATGTGCCCCCACAGCCCTGTTAGGGATAGGAGGATAACCTCGTCCTAACATGAGCAAAGTCGAAGGCTCGGTTACCCTTAGACCGGATTGGGGGAGAGACCCTGTAATGTCCATATGTGCCCCTACAGCCCTGTTAGGGATAGGAGGAGAACCTCGCCCTAACAGGAGCAAAGTCGAAGGCCCGGTTATACTTAGACCGGATAGGGAGAGAGGCCTTACAACGTCCATATGTGCCCCCACAGCCCTGTTAGGGACAGGAGGAGAACGTCGCCCTAATATAAGCAAAGACGAAGGCCCGGTTACCCTTAGATCAAATGGGGGGAGAGGTCTTGCAATGCCCATATGTGCCCCCGCAGCCCAATTAGGAACAGAAGGAGGACCTCGTCCGAATCTGAGCTAAAATCGATTACATCAGAAATAGGGGAAGGACCTCATCCTGACACCAATTAAGGTCTAATCATTCAAGACCAGATAAGAGAAAGGGAACCTCCTCAGTGGCCCCTCCATGCTCCCACGATCCCATTAAGAGCAGAGGAAAAATCCTTACTCGAGAAAAGAAAAAGAAAAAGAGGAGGGGGGTTAAAAAGGAAAGCGACGAACTGCATCAGCGACAAATGGAAAACAAATTACATTAAAGAAACAAGGAGCCTCATCTCAGTGAGGATTGGGGTTCTTATCAAAATCTCCGATCTCCAAGAAAGCTCTCAACACAGGCCAAGGATAAGATGGCTTCCTTGGGCGACGAGAAGCTCAGACCTCCGAGCTCGAACTCTGAAAGGAGGTGTCAAACTCGAATGGTCCCAGACAAATCTGCGGCCATAAACAAAAGGATGGGTCAATGCGACGGTGATCGGGTACCTCTGAACGGCGTCGATATCAAGCAAGGCAAAAGCCGAAGAAGCTCGGTAAACGACAATTCAACACGTGAGTAAAAGAGGTAACAAAAAATTTCCTTCTCACGTCATTAACTAAGTATGCATTACAGAGCCCTTGAGACTGAGGAAGAAAGATGACAAAAAAAGCAAGCCGACGTGGCGACGACCAGGAACCTCCAGACAACATCAGCATCGAACAAAAAAAAAAGAAAGAAAGGAGAATACAACAATAACAATAGCGAATGAAAGAAGTTCGGCAGGCGACAATTTGACGCAAAGTGCAGACAAGGTAACAAAAATCTCCTTTTCATTCTCGATTAACAAGGTGTACGTTACAAAGCCCTGAGGACCAAAGAAAAAAGAACATTACTACAAGACTTGAAAAGAATACATTAGAGATCGCTTCAAGCTTTCGACTTCTCTTTCCGGTTCCATCCTTCTTAGTAGTATTTTCCGATGCGTGTGATGAATCCATCGGCTCTCGCCCCCCACCTCATTCTGCTCTATTGCCGAAACCCCGACCCTAGGGGGCAAAGGGGGGGATAGAATTCAAGGGGCGGCGGCAGTGACGGTAGCGGCAACGACGACCTATATCGGAAAGAACCGGAAGTACCCCGGAGGCCGCGATGACGTCGGAGGCATGCACCACCACCGTGTGCTCCCTGACAACCACCATCCTAGGTACTTCGGCAAGGTCGGCATGCACTACTTCCACCGCCCCCGCAACAAGTTCTACTGTCCCACCGTCAGCGCCGACTGCCTCTGATCCCTTGACCCCGACGATGTCAAGAAACCTGCCACAGCTTATGACGGCAACTCTACCCCCTTGATCGGTGTCCCCCCGTTCAACTACTTCAAAATTCTCAGGCAGGACACGCTCACCAGTTGGTTCCGTTATTAAATCCCTGTTGTTGAAGGAATTCTCCCTCGAGCCCCCTTCGAAGCTGTGGGAACCCTCAGTGGCAGTTCGACAGCCACTGAACTTGCAGGCCACTGTTTCTCCCCTCCTACTCCTCTCGACCCGTAGCATCCTCTCGAGATTGACCTCCGGGGCAGAAGCCCCGGCGGGAGAACTCCTCGAAAGGGCTCGGAAGACTGAAGGCGGTGGGGAGCCAGTGGAGATGGTGAAGATTGGCGCGAAGAATGCTTAGGGTCAAAAAGGGTGCCGATGGGTGGCTAAACTCTCAGGCAGAAGAAAGGCGTCGTCTAGACTCTCAGGTGAAATGAAGTCCCTGGAGAGAAGGAGGGGATTTAAATAAGCAACGGGGCCTGACACAGTTATGGTGGCGGATATCCCTAGGTCAACCAATGCCCGCCATGTGTCCCACTCACCGTGGCATAGGGCTGACTGTTGGCGGGACCATTATGGTGTGGCGCTTGGGACTACGCTCCAGCGGGAATTTCGAAAGGACTCTTCGGATCACCCTAATTGGAAAAAGACTCCAACATGCGCGCATTAAATGCCAGAATTTTCGAAGGCGGTCGTGCGCAGGATTCAAGGAGGCAACTTCGGCTGTAAAAATTTCTCTGTACTTCCTTCATTCGAAACTCGAACTCGGAAGTAGGGGGACTGGTGTTGGGTATAAAATACCCTCCAGTCGAAGTTCATGTCAGGAGTGACCCTCCAGGTATTCTACCGACGTCCGACCTTCGGCAACATCTTTCGAACCTCTCCGGCGGCCGAGCCTCCGCAACGTTTTCAAGTTCTGCCGATGGATAAACCCCCACCAGTGTCGATCGGATTCTCCGAATGGACGGACTCTATCCCAGTTTTTACGGTGGTCGACCACCTTCTAGACTTCGTCCGGGCTCCTACGGGGGCCGGACTTCTTCCCCGAACTCTGGTTGTAGGTAGACTCCATCCGAGCTCCTACGGGAGTCGGACTTCTTCCCCGAGCTCCAACTGCAGGTAGACTTCGTCCGATCTCCTACGGGAGCCAAACTTCATCTCCGAACTTCGACTGAAGGTAGACTCCATCCGAGCTCCTACGGGAGCCGAACTTCTGTCCTGAACTCCTGTTGCAGGTAGACCTCATCCGAACTCCTACAAGGGTCGGATTTCGAGCTTCTGCTACAAGTGGTCTACTTTAAATTTCTACTACGAGTGGTCCGCGCGGACTTCCACTGTAAGTGTGATAGCCCAGCCAGCCCAAACAAAAAAAAAAAATGATGAAGACTCCCACAGGGAGTCTTCTTCTCCTGACCGGCTCCTAATCAGAGTCGGAAACCTCATCGGAGAGGAGTCAAACTCCTCTCCTTTGGTTCTATTTAAAGGGGAGACCCTTCTCCCTTCTTCCTACCAAAGAATCTCGGGGCAAAACGCGGCAATCGTCGGAAATTTCCTCACGGAGACCCGTCCTTGTGCCATCCAATTTCTCACCGGAAAAGCCTCGCCGGCGTCGGAGGTAAGCTTCCTCCCCTTCCTCTCTCCTCCCCTTCCTTCCCGTGCTGATGTGCACGCTCGCGGTGACCGAAGTTGCCGGATTTTGTTGCGGAAGAATTTTTTTTTTTGCCATTTTGCCGTCGTCGGTGGTCACCGCCGACCACCGGTTTGGCCCTCTTCTTATCGGCGAGTCTCTCCTCTTGCCGACGGCCGCCCCATGCCGACTACGCCGCCGGCCGGCCACCCAACGAGGGGACCTCAAGGTCCCCTGTTTCAGCCCAAAACAAGCCCACGGGAAGAAGAAAAGAAAAAGAAGAAGAAGAAGAAGGAAAAGAAAAAGAAAAAGAAAAGAAGAAGAAGGAAAAGAAAAGAAAAAGAAAAGAAGAAGAAGGAAAAGAAAAGAAAAAAAAAGAAGAAAGAAAAAAATAAAATGATAATAATATAATAATATAAATAGGATTTTCTCCTCTCTCTTTCGTGAAGAAAAAGAAAAAAAAAGAGAGAGAGAAAAGAAAAGAAAAGAAAATTATTAAATTAATTAATAAATAATGATATAAATAATAAAATATAAGAAAGAGAGTTTCTCTCTCTTCCCTCTCTCTCTTCAACCTGAACTAGTATTTTCTCTCTCTAGAATTGGACTTTCTCTCTCTACTTTCTCTCTCTAGAATTCTCTCTCTAGATTATTTCTTCTCCTAAGATTTTTAATTTTGAGAAGAATGATGATGAATTTAAATGATTCTCATAATGGATTTTTGATCTGTGATCGTCGGACGATACACCGACATCCACTTTGATCAGATCAGGTATTTTTAGATTTTATTTCTCATGATCTTATTGAATTATCCACATGATAATTTTAGCATGATTTGATCTGATCGATCAGAATTTGTTGAATCATATTGTTTGAAGAATTCAAGATGAGTTTTCTCTCTCTAGAATTTTCTCTCTCTAAAATTTTCTCTCTCTAAAATATTCTCTCTCTTGATTGATTCTCTCTCTAAAAAAAAAAGATTAGTGAATGAAGAAATTTTTTTTAATAAGTCTGATCTGATTTTAATGAAGAACCCTGATCTATGATTGTCAGACTGCGTACTGGCACCCACCTTAATCAGACCATGAATCTTTAGACTTGATCATCCATGATCCCGATCTAGTCATGACTTGATTTGATCATGTTGATTTCACCAATTGAGATATTGGACCAATCGTAATGTTGGATTGTGTCACCTGATCAGTTCGAATTATACCTCATGAATTCTCTCTCCTCTGATTTTCTCTCTCTACTTGATTTTATAAAATCGATGAAGAAACCTCAGTCCTATCACTTCGAATCCGATGTGATCTGATAGTCAAACTTTGGATCGTTTAGGTCCTAATTAGATTTTGATTAGATGAAATTAGATGATCGGACCTAATCTAAACCGTTGAAATATGGTATTCGTATTCTTTCTAATTATTGAAATTGATTCTGTATAGGATTGTGGATGTTTGATCATGGGATATCGCGATATGATCTACGAATAGAATTTTTGAAAAAAATTTATAGAATTATGTGGATTTATTGGAATGCGTTCGAGGTAAGTAATGTTTCACTTTTTCTAGATTTATCGGCAAATTATAATGTATTCTTCTGACATGATTTGTGAAACGATGCATGAATTGGATGAATGGTATTTTGTTATGAAAATATCTTATTTGAAATGTTATGATGAAGCATGATTGAACATATTGATTTCATGATGCATTATATTGATTGATTTCGATACTACATGATTATATGTTTTATTATCGAAATTAGAATATGAAACATGATTTATGAAAATTATGATATAAGAAACAATAAGAATTGACAACCTGACTATGTAAAGGACCCTGCCAATGGGGGCATATACGTTGGCAATTGATTGTCCTGAGAGTTTATGTCGCCAGCGAGACCAGCGACATGTCGCCAGAGAGACCAGCGACAAACCGCAGAGAGACCAGCGGTTCCAAAGGACATGGCTGCCAGATCATTCGCAGCCTACCGCAAGCAGATACGCGGTATTATGACCCTGCCACAGGAAAAATATGGTCATAGCTCATGGTTGACGAAAAGAAATTGAAGAATAAAAGAAATTGAAATTTGGAAAGAAACTTGAATTTTCGAAAAAGAAATGAATTTGGCATGAATTATGTTGCATAATTGAAATTGATTTCGAATTGATGAACTCTATATGCTTATTTTTTATAAATGATGATTTACTTAAATGCCTGATGAAATCTGTTGAAAAGTGATCATTGCTTACTGGGCTGTCTAGCTCATTACCTCCTATTTTACTATTTTTACAGATATTGAAGAATTAAGATGATACAAGATATAAATGGAAGAGTGATCAGAAGCAGAATCTTCATACTTTTATTTTAGGTTGAAAGGCTTATTGAATTTGATGCAAAGCCTTTGAATCGTTGTTGAATTTATTGAGATATTAAAAAAAAATTTAGGTCGTTATATTTTAGATTTTAATTGTTGACTAATTATTCCGCTGTTGTTTTAGGATAGTATGATAAGATGCCTTGCATGCTTATGGGAAGAGTTTCTATGAGTATACGGCAGTTGCCATGACCCTCGATTCAAAATCTCGGGTCGGGGGCGTGACAATTAAAGTGGTATCAGAGCATAAGTGGATGAATTATGAAACATAGAATCAGATATAGAATGGGTAAAAATGGATAGACACCAGGGACATTATAGTGTAGATCTTTGATGATTGTAGTGGGAGAAATATTTATAAATTTTGATTAAATATTGAGATTATGTATGAAAGGATCACAATAGATTATAACATATAGAATTTAAAATATGATGGATGATCTATTGATCATGATATGATTAGTTAGATCTTGATCGAAAGTAATCACAAAAGGATTGATATAAAATAGTATTGTGCATTATGGTTATTAATTTGATCATTGGTTATTCAAGTGAATCGTAAGTTCAAATTCGATGTGAGAATAATATTATGATATTACTTCTAGTTGAGAGATTGACTATTATTGGCAAGATAAAGATTTGATAATAAAATATTATTCCAGAATGGGCTAAGAAAAATCTTTTATGATGCTTGATTGGAATATTTATCGAAATTGAATTTGGTATGTGGATTATATATAAAGTGGCATATTATGATGAATACATATTTGAGGATATTGCAAAGAAACCTATGTCTTATTGATGAAATTGATTTTGAGATTATAGGATATTCATCATACTGGAAGCTTTAATCATCATCCTTAGATCTAAATAATGGATCTTATTATGTCTCTTGAAGACTACATGATGTGTATGAAATTTTAATTTAAAACTTCGTATCTAAATTGATCAAGAGATTTTTTGATATTATTGTTGAGGTTGTTAATAAAAAATTGATATCTTCAGATTAAGATAAAAGATCTGATTTATATTTATTTCAGACTATGGGATCCATGTGAATTTTATAATTTAGAAATTTTGGATTTAGGAATTGATATGGAGTTTCTTTGCTTTTGTTAACGAGGTCCTTAATTGAATCTACTATTAAATAGAGATTTGATTTTTGAAGATTGTATGATTGTTATGAAAGGATATTTGATAGATATTGAAGATTCTGATGATAGAAATTTTAGAAAAAAAAATATAAAAATAATAATGATTTGAAATTCATATATATTCAGATTATGTCCAAATTTGATGGAGCATCGAAGAATTTTCTCGTTGATTTGACTTATAAAGATTTTTGGTTTGAAAATTATCGAATTGAATTGATATGAGAATTGAGATTTGATTCATATTGATTATAGTAAATCTATATGATGGTTTAAATATGATATTGGACTCAAGGGTTAATCAAGATTATTGTACACCAGTAAAGGTATGAATGAGAATCGAAAGTTAATCTTTGATTTCAATTGAAATTTGAAATTTTTGGATAAAGAAATAATTTGATCAAACTTTTTTTGGTAAACCTAAGAAATTTTGATTGTTAGATCAGAGTGCGCAGCGGAAGCATGGTAATCTGGATTACTTTGAGTAAGTCAAGAATATTGATTCTTTGAGTCAAAAAATTATGATAAATGATATGGTTTGATACAAAAAATTTATTGATATTAGAAAGAATAATATTTTAAAATTTTAAATTATTTTAGATATCCTAATGTGATTTTTAAAAGTAGAGCTTCCACCTACTATGCTACAAAAATAATTAGCATTCTAATTCTAGGATGAGTGGATCTTTGATTTTTGATTTTAGATTTAGAATATTTAGAGATAAATTTTTTTCTATCCTAGAATTAAATTTTATAATTCTCTATTTATTAGAAAGAATTTGAGATTGTTTATCGAATGATGATTTCGATCTTAGATTATTATACTCAAATATTTATCTCCAGGGTATAATGAAATTTAAAGTTAGAACTCTTTTGATCATTATTATTTCTCAGACTGAATGAAAAAGATTGAGGTTATCTATTGATATTGATGATTGTTCTACAAAAGATAGATTGGAGTTATTCATAATTTGATAATGAATCGATTAATTAAGAGTTGTTAATGTTTAGATAAAGAAAATTGATATACTTACTTAGAATAGAGACATTGATTTTGATTATAAGAAAAATATAGTTTTGATTTAGATCAATTTTTGAGTTATTGATTTTTATTATGGAATGACTTAATGATAAAATTTGCTTCAAGAATTAGAATATTTAAGAGTTTGAGGGTTTGAGTAAAAAAATTTCGATGACTAGAAATAGTGATATTGATCCAATCAACAATGGTGATATTGATCTTTATGAAATAACTTAATGATGAAGTTGTATCGAGAATTAAAATATCAAAAGCTCGAGAATGAGATTGAAATGATAAATCTTCAATCTTTGAAAGTACGAATAAGAGAAAATATTTTTTTGAATTTTGATTGATTAGGATGTCATCATATGATTCATAAGAAGTATGTTTTTCCTATCTTATGATGGGTTGAAATTAAGAGTGGTTAATATTTTGAAATAAATAAATGAATGATGATGAATGAAGTTCTTATGCAAAAATAGAGACATTGATTTTTTTCTACCAACAAGAGATAGATTTGATTTTAATTTGAGTCATGAGATATTGAACATTAATTTTTACAGAAAATGAGATCATAATTTTGAAATCTTGAAACATTGAAAATCTTTGAGATGTTGATCTTGATAAATAAGAAAATGAATGGTTCCATTTCAGATAGATATTTGATGTACCGATTTTTTCTTATGAAATGATTTAAGAATAAATTTATATCAAGAATTAGAATATTTGTGGATGAGATTCAAGTAAGAAACTATGAAGACTCAGGCAAGAAAAATTTCGAGGATGAAATTTCTTTTAGAAGGGAAGAATGTGATAGCCCAGCCAGCCCAAACAAAAAAAAAAAAATGATGAAGACTCCCACAGGGAGTCTTCTTCTCCCGACCAGCTCCTAATCGGAGTCGGAAACCTCACCGGAGAGGAGTCAAACTCCTCTCCTTTGGTTCTATTTAAAGGGGAGACCCTTCTCCCTTCTTCCTACCAAAGAATCCCGGGGCAAAACGGCGGCAATCGCCGGAAATTTCCTCACGGAGACCCGTCCTTGTGCCATCCAATTTCTCACCGGAAAAGCCTCGCCGACGTCGGAGGTAAGCTTCCTCTCCTTCCTCTCTCCTCCCCCTTCCTTCCTGTGCCGATGTGCACGCTCGCCGGCGACCGAAGTCGCCGGATTTTGTTGCGGAAGAATCTTTTTTTTTTGCCATTTTGCCGTCGTCGGTGGTCACCGCCGACCACCGATTTGGCCCTCTTCTTATCGGCGAGTCTCTCCTCTTGCCAACGGCCGCCCCATGCCGGCTACGCCGCCGGCCGGCCACCCAACGAGGGGACCTCAAGGTCCCCTGTTTCAGCCCAAAACAAGCCCACGGGAAGAAGAAAAGAAAAAGAAGAAGAAGAAGAAGGAAAAGAAAAAGAAAAAGAAAAGAAGAAGAAGGAAAAGAAAAGAAAAAGAAAAGAAGAAGAAGGAAAAGAAAAGAAAAAAAAAGAAGAAAGAAGAAAAATAAAATGATAATAATAATAAATAGGATTTTCTCCTCTCTCTTTCGTGAAGAAAAAGAAAAAAAAAAGAGAGAGAGAAAAGAAAAGAAAAGAAAAATCATTAAATTAATTAATAAATAATGATATAAATAATAAAATATGAGAAAGAGAGTTTCTCTCTCTTCCCTCTCTCTCTTCAGCTTGAACTAGTATTTTCTCTCTCTATATTAGACTTTCTCTCTCTACTTTCTCTCTCTAGAATCTTCTCTCTAGATTATTTCTCTCTCCTAAGATTTTTAATTTTGAGAAGAATGATGATGAATTTAAATGATTCTCGTAATGAATTTTTGATCTGTGATCGTCGGACGATATACCGACATCCACTTTGATCAGATCAAGTATTTTTAGATTTTATTTCTCATGATCTTATTGAATTATCCACATGATAATTTTAGCATGATTTGATCTGATCGATCAGAATTTATTGAATCATATTGTCTGAAGAATTCAAGATGATTTTTCTCTCTCTAGAATTTTCTCTCTCTAAAATTTTTTCTCTCTAAAATATTCTCTCTCTTGATTGATTCTCTCTCTAAAAAAAAAAAGATTAATGAATGAAGAAATTTTTTTTAATAAGTCTGATCTGATTTTAATGAAGAACCCTGATCTATGATTGTCAGACTGCGTACTGGCACCCACCTTAATCAGACCATGAATCTTTAGATTTGATCATCCATGATCTCGATCTAGCCATGACTTGATTTGATCATGTTGATTTCATCAATTGAGATATTGGACCAATCGTAATGTTGGATTGTGTCACCTGATCAGTTCGAATTGTACCTCATGAATTCTCTCTCCTCTGATTTTCTCTCTCTACTTGATTTTATAAAATCGATGAAGAAACCTCAGTCCTATCACTTCGAATCCGATGTGATCTGATAGTCAAACTTTGGATCGTTTAGGTCCTAATTAGATTTTGATTAGATAAAATTAGATGATCGGACCCAATCTAAACCGTTGAAATATGGTATTCGTATTCTTTCTAATTATTGAAATTGATTCTGTATAAGATTGTGGATGTTTGATCATAGGATATTGCGATATGATCTACGAATAGAATTTTTGGAAGAAAATTTATAGAATTATGTGGATTTATTGGAATGCGTTCGAGATAAGTAATGTTTCACTTTTTCTAGATTTATCGATAAATTATAATGTATTCTTCTGACATGATTTGTGAAACCATACATGAATTGGATGAATGGTATTTTGTTATGAAAATATCTTATTTGAAATGTTATGATGAAGCATGATTGAACATATTGATTTCATGATGCATTATATTGATTGATTTCGATACTACATGATTATATATTTTATTATTAAAATTAGAATATGAAACATGATTTATGAAGAATTATGATATAAGAAACAATAAGAATTGACAACCTGACTATGTAAAGGACCCTGCCAATGGGGGCATATACGTTGGCAATTGATTGTCCTGAGGGTTTATGTCGCCAGCGAGACCAGCGACATGTCGCCAGAGAGACCAGCGACAAACCGCCAGAGAGACCAGCGGTTCCAAAGGACATGGCTGCCAGATGATTCATAGCCAACCGCAAGCAGATACGCGGTATTATGACCCTGCTATAGGAAAAATGTGGTCATAGCTCATGGTTGACGAAAAAAAATTGAAGAACAAAAGAAATTAAAATTTGGAAAGAAACTTGAATTTTCGAAAAAGAAATGAATTTGGCATGAATTATGTTGCATAATTGAAATTGATTTTGAATTGATGAACTCTATATGCTTATTTTTTATAAATGATGATTTACTTAAATGCCTAAAGAAATCTGTTGAAAAGTGATCATTGCTTACTGGGCTGTCTAGCTCATTACCTCCTATTTTACTATTTTTACAGATATTGAAGAATTAAGATGATATAAGATATAAATGGAAGAGTGATCAGAAGCAGAATCTTCATACTTTTATTTTAGGTTGAAAGGCTTATTGAATTTGATGCAAAGCCTTTGAATCGTTGTTGAATTTATTGAGATATTAAAGAAAAAGTTTAGGTCGTTATATTTTAGATTTTAATTGTTGACTAATTATTTCGCTATTGTTTTAGGATAGTATGATAAGATGCCTTGCATGCTTATGGGAAGAGTTTTCTATGAGTATGCGGCGGTTGCCATGACCCTCGATTCAAAATCTTGGGTCGGAGGCGTGACAGTAAGCCTTCACCCGAGCTTTCATCGTGGACGAATTCCTTTCGGATTTCTATTGCAGGCAGGCTTCGGCCGAGCTTCTTCGACAAATGATCCCCATCCGGGCTTCTACAGAGATTGGACTCCGACTGAACTTCTGTAGCGGACAGATTCCGGACGAACTCCTACGACACATGGACTCCGACAGCCGAACCTCCCCCCCAGTGGATGAACCTCTCCAGCACCGTCTGACATCCACTGCCGGTCGACCCGCTGTCGAATTCTGTGTGAAATCGAACTTCATCTACAGAAAGCCTCTGACCGAGCTCCTACAGCAAATGGCCCTCGCCTGCAATATTAACGCCCAAGGCACCCAATGGTAGAAGGCTCGCCAGCGACATCCGATCTCCTCTCAGATGGATAGCTACCTCTCTCCGTCAGACACCTCAACCGAGCTTCGACCGACAGGCCTGAAATCCCTGGTAGGCCACAGTAATGGCCATGACTCTGCTCCACATCCTGTGATGGATTCCACGTGGCTCCACCACTCTCTGGCAAGTCGCGACAACGGATACTGCTCCACTCCCCGCAACAGGTTCCACGTGGCAGGCCACGGTGATGGCCACGACTCCACTCTACTACTCTTCATAACAAACTCCTCCTGGCCCCGAACGCCCACTACCAGGTGGTTACAAACATCGTTATTAGTCTGTTGCATCCTCCGCCTATAAAAAGGAAACCCCAGATACGTTATTCTCTAAGCTCTAATTTCTATCTCGAAACTCTGCTAAAATTTTCGTTCGAGCACTCCATTCTTGTTGAGGCAGAGAACTGACTTGAGCATCGGAGGATCTTGCCGGAGCACCCCCAACTCCAGTTTAGACTTTCTTCGCAGGTCCCGACGGCGACCGCGACTCCCTCGACTCCAGCTTCTCCGACGCCGGTGGATTTTTGCACCAACAGGACTCATTATCAAATATTTTAATAGGAGGCTATGACTCAGTTATCTCCATAACTTTATCATTTCAAGGACCTAATAATTTTAGAGGATTTAATTGATTTAGAGGAGAAGGTCAGAAGAACCAGCTTATCATGATCCTCCCACTAGCTTCACCAAGTCAGCTTAAGAGAGACCATTAAAATGGGCTGGTCTAGGAGCACCTAAATCAGTCACACTGATTTACCTAGCTGACATTGGTTAGCTTGAATAGTCAAGTGATCCGATCAAAACATAATTTCACCAAGAAGCTAGGTAAGTTCGATCGATGGGAGGGTCGGTCAAAGCTTGCCTTAGACACCATCAGAAATGGCCAGATAAGTGGGCTCCCAATTAAAAACCATCGATCTGATTTATCTTAGACACCAACTGGTTTAATTAGTTTCGATTAGATCAACCTAACAGTTCGTGCTTGACCGCTTAGCCAAGAATCAAGTCCATTTGGTTCTCGTTAAAGATATGGACTTGACTAACTACAACTATTGTAATTGATCTAGAGAATCTTGACCTAATCTAAGACAACAATTGATTAGATTTAGTCAATTCTCTAATTAAGTCTATTTTTAATCTAACCATAGGTCTAACCCAATTAATGGATCTAATTTCTACTAACCCATTAACCCAATGTGTTATGATTTATGTCTTAGGTTCTTCAATTCACAATCCTAGAACCTAATTAAACAACTTCTTAATTCTCAATTAAGTTTTGGGCTGAGGGTTGGGTTCGACTTTTTGAAAATAATTTTTATATTTATAAAATAATTTTATAATATGGTTCTACCAATCATATTGCATGTTTGATTCATAATCAAGATGCAAGTGAAATAAACATGAAATCACTTTAGATCTAATCTAAACAGGTTCATGTAATTGAAATAATTTCAACTTTAAATAATTTCTTTGCACAAAAATTATTAACAAAGAGATTTTATTTCAGATTTAAATACTTTTTAAATCTAATAAATTATAAATTTAATCTAGATCATATCTAATAAATTTATGATTAAAGATAGATCTACATGAACTAGGATAATCTTTGTATTGTAAGGGATAAACCTTACAGCAGAACAACCTTACAGTTCATGATTGATCTAAAATTTTAATTTTAGATTTAATAATCAGATTATAAATTAGATCTAATCTAAGAAATAATCTAAGCATGTATAAATAATCATGTAATAAACAACCTGGCTTTGATACCAATTGAAGGAACCAGATCTAGGGTTTCAGGGTTAGATCTTGAAACTTTTTCAAGAGCAGGCAGCGAAAAACTAAAATAAATCAAAATTTATTTTTTAAAATAAAAAAATTCCTAGATCTAAGATCCTATTACATGATTATTACATAGCATTAAATCAAAAATTAAAATATATAGAGCATGAACTATATGTTGATCATATCAACATGTTTCTATACTACATCTAATGTATGTATTAAACAATAGATCAGATCTATTACCTTATAAGTTAGATGTTCTAACCTTGTTGATCCAGGCTTGAAGATGATGTTGCAAACCTCACATGTTGATTATGAACTCTAATGTGTGTGACCTCATAGGTCCGAACCTAAGTCGATAGTACAGAAATAAATTTCTGTACCAATCGAAGTGACCATCTAGCAATGGTACCTGACGATCGTATAGGTCGAATGTGTAGAATAACATCCTTAGAACCCATGCGGATATAGTTTCCATATAATTCATCTTTTTGATCAAAATGATCATAGGACACCTCAGAGTTCAACTGTCAACTCTGATCAGGTTGTCCACATTGTATTTCAAAATATCAAATCCATCTGATGGATTATCCTGGCCAAGGTTTTGCTAAATTGAAATACAGTGACTCATTCTTCTCCAACTCTTGGAGTGGTCAATCCCATCTCGATCGCACTCTGACTTTGCAAGTACTTGACTATGCCCAAAAGCCTTCCATCACTAAATTAGAAATTCAGTTAGTCCAGTACCAAAGCACAATGAGATGCTTGCAAGTCACTGAGGTGATCTCAGGTCTAAGGGACACTTATATCTATATCCCATCAGAGACATTCTCGACAGTAGAATGCTCTAGAGTTGGTCACATTCAATGATGATGTACCCTTACATCTCACTTGTATGTCATACCAGTGTCTCTACACTCCTTGATTAAGAGAACAACCAACCCATATGGCCTACAGCGACCTATGCTCGATAGAAGCTGTCATCCTTATTAACAGCCTATCATTTGGTTGTGAACAGTTTTAAGGACTAATCGATAAATCCTCTCTTTATCAAATCTGAATAGTCCTAAGGACTTCATCATAACAACGGAGTTCATTAGAAGATGAAAACTTATGATGAAAATATCAAATATATTTTATTTATTAACAAATCAATTATCATATTTGGTTGCTCAACCGTCAACAGCTTGACGATTGGCTTTTGAGACATATTTTCCAACACGGCTTTTCCTTACATAAGCAGCTTGGGAAAGATGCAATACTGAACTCGCTGTCCAAGTCTTATCTCCCATTCCGCACTCATTATAGAATGACAAAGCCTGAAGTAAACTACCATGGGTTACTGGGGTTGCTTCAGAATTTTGAGAAGGATCACCAACTCCACAAGGAGTCAGTGAACTTAGTGGGAGGTTCATCTTCTGGTTCTTGATCCTTTGAGAAAGGGAAGAACAAGAAGAAGAAAGTGAAGAAGGTGCAAGTTCAGGCTGGGACATCAGTGCAGGGCCAGACCAGAAAGATCAAGCCCGATAAGAGGCAAGCACCCTAGAATAGATAGTATATCAGATATCTACTTATGGCACTGTAGGCTAGGTCATATAAACAAGAACAGGATAAACATGTTGACTCAAGAGGGAATCCTCGAAGTCAGTAATTGTGAATCACTTCCAACCTGTGAATCCTTTCTTCTAGGTAAAATAACCAAATCATCTTTTATTGAAAAAGGTGAGAGAGCTATTGAGCTCTTGGGCCTAGTACATACTGATGTATGCGGGCCCATGAGCACAAGTGCTAGAGATGGATATTTCTACTTCATCACTTTCACAGATGATCTATCCAGATATGGATATATCTATCTGATGAAACATAAGTTAGATTCATTTGAAATATTCAAACGATTCTGAAGTGAAGTAGAAAAACAAACTGGGAAGAGTATTAAAACTCTTCAGTCTGATCGAGGAGGAGAATACCTTTCTAGTGAGTTTCTCACATATCTAGGAGAGAATAGGATTCTCTCCCAATAGACTCCTCCAGGAACACCACAGTATAATGGTGTGTCTGAAAGAAAAAATCGGACTCTATTAGACATGGTCTGATCCATGATGGGTTTTGCCAGCTTGCTGATATCCTTCTGGGATATGCACTCGAATCAGCTTGTTATCTATTATATAGGGTTCCAAGTAAGTCTGTAATTAAGACTTCATATGAGATATGGATAGGGCGTAAGCCAACACTTTCATACCTTAGGGTCTGGGGGTGCCCGACCTATGTCAAATAGTTAGTTACAGATAAACTCGGACCTAGGTCTAACAAATGCACATTCATAGGATACCCCAAAGAGATCAAAGGATATTTTTTCTATCATGCTGATGAACAAAAGGTGTTCGTTAGTCTTAAGATAATCATTTTAGAAAAAATATTCCTTGGTGAAGGAACCATTGCCTCTATAGTTGAACTTGATGAAGTTCAATAGGTAGAAGGATCGACACCAACAGCTGAACCTGAGTCGGATTTGATTAGATCAGATCTGGAGCCCAATGTACCTGTACCATTAAGGCAATCTGGTAGAGTACCATATCAGTCGGACAGATACTATGATTTCTTGATCCAGGATGATGATCCCATCGAACTCAATGAGAACGATGAGGATCCGATCACCTATATGGATGCAATACAGAGATTTGATTCTGAAAAATGGCTTGAAGCCATGAAATCCGAAATGGAGTCCATGAAGGTCAATGATGTATGGACATTGGTTGACCCACCTGAAGGGGTTAAACCCATTGGGTGTAAATAGATCTTCAAAAGGAAGAAGGACATAGACAGAAAGGTGGAGACCTATAAACCCTGTCTGGTTGCCAAGGGGTATCATCAACGTTATGGTATTGACTATAACGAGACGTTTTTCCTTGTGGCAATGCTCAAATCCATTCGGATAATGCTTGCAATAGCTGCCTATCTGGATTATGAGATCTGGCAGATGGATGTAAAGATAGCTTTCCTAAATGGAGAGCTGACCGTAGAGGTGTATATGATACAACCTGAGGGGTTTACATCCACAGATGAGTCCAAGGTGTACAAGCTTCAGAGATCCATTTATGGATTGAAGCAAGCATCTCGGAGTTGGAACATGCATTTTGATAGGGTGATCAAAACGTATGGCTTCGTTAAGAATGGAGAAGAGCCCTGCATCTATAAATGGGCAAATGGTCCAGTTGTGGTATTCCTTGTCTTGTACGTGGATGACATTCTCTTAACCGAGAATGACATCCCCGCACTATAGGGAATAAAAGTTTGGTTGTCATCACAGTTCTCCATAAAAGACTTGGGTGAAGCATCCTACATCCTTGAGATGAAGATCTATAGGGATAGATCTAAAAGGATGCTTGGGTTATCCCAGTCCACGTACATAGACACTATGCTGAAAAGGTTCAGCATGGAGAATTCTAAGAAGGGCTATATACCGATAGGCCATGGAATTTTTCTCTCTAAGAAGGATTGTATGACAACTCCTAAAGAGAGAGAGAGTATGAGTAGAGTCCTATATGCTTCGATCGTGGGATCTATCATGTACGCCATGACATGTACAAGGCTAGATGTGGCATACTCGCTAGGAGTAGTGAGTAGATACCAATCTGATCCTGGAGAAAACCACTGGAAAGTGGTTAAAACCATGCTTAAGTATTTGAAAAATACTAAGGACCAATTGTTAGTCTATGGCGAGTCAGATCTAAAACTCGTGGGGTTCACAGACTTCAGCTTTCAATCTGACCATGATGACAGTAGAAGTGTGTCGGATTATATCTTTATTTTGAATGGTGGAGCCATCTGCTGGAAGAGTTTCAAGCAGCATACTGTGGCAGACTCTATTTGTGAGGCGGAGTACATCGCAGCATCGGATGCTGCGAAGGAAGCTGTGTGGCAGAGAAAATTCATCACCGAGCTCGAAGTAGCACCCTCCCTCAATGGTCATGTCCTGCTCTACTACGGTAGCACTGGTGCCATAGCTCAGGCGAAGGAACCCAAAGCACACCAGTGGATGAAGCACATTTTGCACCACTTCCATCTGGTCCGAGAGATCATGGATCGAGGTGACGTCGACCTTCAGAAGATCGACGGAAAGGAGAACCTGACCGACTCCTTCACTAAAGCCCTTGCAATAAAGGAGTTCAACAACCACAAGTCGAAGATGGGTATTAGATACTGTGTCCAGTGGCTTTAGGATAAGTGAAAGTTGTTGAAAAATATGTCCCAAAAGTCAATCATCAAGCTGTTGATGGTTGAGCAACCAAGTATTGTAATTGATTTGTTAATAAATAAAATATATTTTTGGTATTTTTATCATAAGTTTTCATCTTCTAACAAACTCTGTTGTTATGATGAAGTCCTTAGGGCTATTTAAGTTCAATAAAGAGAGGATTTATCGATTAGTCCTTAAAATTATTCACGACCAATTGATAGGCTGTTAATAAGGACGACAGCTTCTATCGAGCGTAGGTCGCTGTAGGCCATATGGATTGGTTGTCCTCTTAACCAAGGAGTGTGGAGACACTGGTATGGCATACAGTGAGATATAAGGATACATCATCATTGAACGTGACCAACTCCAGAGCATTCTGCTGTCGAGAATGTCTCTGATGGGATATAGGTATAAGTGTCCCTTAGACCTGAGATCGCCTCAGTGACTTGCAAACAACTCACTGTGCTTTGGTACTAGACTAACTGAATTTTTAATTCAGTGATGGAAGGCTTTTGGGCACAATCAAGTACTTGCGAAGTCAGAGTGCGATCGAGATGGGATTGACTACTCCCAGAGTTGGAGAAGAATGAGTCGCTGTATTTCAATTTAGGAAAACCTTGACCAGGATAATCCATCAGATGGACTTGATATTTTGAAATACAATGTGAACAACCTGATCAGAGTTGATAGTTGAACTCTGAGATATCCTATGATCATTTTGGTCAGGGAGATGAATTATATGAAAACTATATCCGTATGGATTCTAAGGATGTTGTTCTACATATTCAACCTATCCAGCCGTTGGGTACCATTGCTAGATGGTCACTTCGATTGGTACAAAAATTTATTTCTATATTATCGACTTAGGTTTGGACCTATGAGGTCACATACATTAGAATTCACGATCTGATCGGATGGTTGATCAACGATTAAGAATCGTTCTAGGGTTAAATGATCAATACGATTGACATTTAACCTAGTGCAAGTGTTGCAGGAGGATCGATTAGCAATTCGATTGCTAATTGACTTAATTTGATTAAGCCAATGAATTGAGATTAAGTATAATTGAATATAATTTAATTAAATTTAGTTTGGGCTTGATTGGATCAAGTCCAATTGATTTATTGGATAAGCCAAGTGCAAGAAAAAACTAGTCCTAGTTCAATTAGGACTTGGGTCAACCTAATTTTTAATTTGATTAAAAAATTAAAATAGATTTAAATTCAATTTAATCTGATTAAATTAGATTTTTAATTGGGTTTAGATCTATTTTAATTGAGTTGATCTAATTTTGATTTGAGAAATCAAATTAAAACAAGTCATAAGATAGAATCCTAGTAAGTCTAAAATTCTACCTTGCGCCACATAAGCCCCCCACGCCCTCTCTCTTATTCCATGCCAATTCCCTCTTATTTTGTGTGACAAAAATCCTCTCCTAGGTCTTTACCATGCCCAAAAGGTTTTCTCTCTTCTTTCTTACATGGAAGATGGTTGTAGATCAAATCAAAGTAGGAATAAGTTTGGATTTCAAATTCTATGAGATAGAGTTTTAGAAATCTAAAACTCTTTTCTTTTTTGTACCAATTTTATCTAATTTTTTTCTGAGATTTTTGTGGCTTTTATGGCATTTGATAGGCACCCTTTTCTGTTGGTCTACACACAAAAAGAAAGAGGGGGTGCCCAAGAGTTGGGTGCCCCTTATCTTGCCTTGTTTGGATAAACCTTTACTAGGTATCTGACCTAGACAAGGACTCTATCATATCTCTCTATATAAAATAAATTTTTTTATGAAATTTTTGTGGAAAATAGGTTGAATAGAGACCTTTGGGGTATCTAAAAGTTAGAGAGAAATAAAATTAGGGTGTAGAGATATAATAGACACAAGATAGGGTGTCTAGAGAGAGCAAAGAAAAGAAGAAGAGGGTCTTCTTCTAGGGTTGTTGTGTTCATCTCTTCCCTTTCTCCATCTTGAGTTTTCTGAGAGCATCTCAGATCTGAAACTCCTCCTCTAATTTCTCATCTTTGAAAGAGTCTAAATCAAGAAAAAGACAGCTGATCAACCATTGAAGAAGGATCAGCGCAATACTAGCATACTGTGCTGATTTCCTGGAGCAAGACTTCTGATCGAGATTCGTGGGCTCGTGTGGATGACTCTTAGAGGCCGGACACATGTTCAGCTCACAACATCATCCTCAAGCCTGGATCAGTAAGGTTAGAATGTCTAACTTGCAAGGTAATAGATCAGATCTATTGTTTATTACATACATTAGATGTAGCATAGAAACATGTTGATATGGTCAACATGTAGTTCATTCTCTATATGTTTTAATTTTGATTTAATGCCATATAATAATCATGTAATAGGATCTTAGATCTAGGGATTCTCTAATTTTATAAAATAAATTTTGATTTATTTTAGTCTTCCGCTGCATGATCTTGAAAAAGTTTCAAGATCTAACCCTGAAATCCTAGATTTGGTTCCTACACCTACTAGATGGGATCATCGTCCCACACCAAGAAGCCATAGTATCTGTCCGGCTGATGCGATACTCTACTGAATCACCTTAATGGTGCAGGTACATTGGGCTCCGAATCTGATCTAATCAAATCTGACTCTGGTTCAGCTATTGGTGTCGGTCCTTCTACCTGTTGAACTTCATCAAGTTCAACCTTAGAGGCAACGGTTCCTTCACCAAGGAACTCTTTTTCTAAAAAGGTTGCCTTAAGGCTGACGAACACTTTTTGTTCATCAGCATGGTAGAAAAAATATCCTTTGGTCTCTTTGGGGTACCCTATGAATGTGCATTTGTCAGACCTAGGTCCAAGTTTATCTGTAACTAACTGTTTGACATAGGCCGGAAACCCCCAGACCCTAAAGTGTAAAAGTGCTGGCTTACACCCTGTCCATATCTCATATGGAGTCTTAATTACAAACTTATTTGAAATCTTATTTTACAGATAACAGGCTGATTCGAGGGCATATCCCCAGAAGGATATCGGCAAGTAGGCAAAACCCATCATGGATCGGACCATATCTAACAGAGTCCGATTTCTCCTTTCAGACACACCATTATGCTGTGGTGTTCTTGGAGGAGTCCATTGGATGAGAATTCTATTCTCTCTTAATATGTAAGAAACTCACCAGAATGGTATTTTCCTCCTCGATCAGACCGAAGAGTTTTAATACTCTTTTCAGTTTATTTTTCTACTTCACTTCAGAATCGTTTGAATATTTCAAATAAATCTGACTTATATTTCATCAGATAGATATATCTATATCTGGATAGATCATCCGTGAAAGTGATGAAGTAAAAATATCCACCTCTAGCACTTGTGCTCATGGGCCCGCATACATCAGTATGTACTAGGCCCAAGAGCTCAGTAGCTCTCTCATCTTTTTCAGTAAAAGGTAACTTGATCATTTTATCAAAAAGACAGGACTCACAGGTTGGAAGTGATTCACAATCACTGACTTCGAAGATTCTCTTTTGAGTCAACCTGTTTATCCCGTTCTTGTTTATATGACCTAGCCTATAGTGCCATAGTAGATATCGGATACATTATCTAATCTAGGGTGTTCCCCAGTAGAATAGACTATGTTAACAGGTTGTGATAACATATACACATCATTGTTCAAATGTCCACAAAAAATAGTAACACTATTGTTGGGTATAAAATACCCCCCAGTCGAAGTTCGTGACAGGAGTGACCCTCCGGGGATTCTACCGACTTCTGACCTTCGGCAACATCTTTCCGAACCTCTCTGGCGATCGAGCCTCCGCAACACTCCCAAGTTTCGTCGGTGGATAAGCCTCCACCAGCGTCGACCGAATTCTTCGCGACGGACGGACTCCACCCAAGTTTTCATGATGATCGACCACCTTCTAGACTTCGTCCGGACTCCTACGGGAGTCGGACTTCACCCCCGACTCTGGCTGTAGGAAGACTTCGTTCGGACTCCTACGGGAGCCGGACTTCATCCCCGACTCCGGCTGCAGGAAGACTCCATCCAGACTCCTACGGGAGCCAGACTTTGTCTCCGACTCCAGCTGCAGGAAGACTTCGCCCGGACTTCTACGGGAGCCGGACTTTGTCCCTGACTCTGACTGCAGGAAGACTTCATCCAGACACCTATGGGAGCCGGACTTCGTCCTCGACTTCAATTGCAGGTAGACTTCGTCCGGACTCCTACGGGAGCTGGACTTCATCTCCGACTCTGGCTGCAGGAAGACTTCGTTCGAACTCCTATGGGAGTCGGACTTCGTCCCCGACTTTGACTGCAGGAAGACTCCGTCCAGACTCCTACGGGAGCCGGACTTCATCCCCGACTTCAATTGCATGAAGACTTCATCCGGGCTCCTACGGGAGCCGGACTTCATGCCCGACTTCAATTGCAGGTAGACTTCATCCGGACTCCTACGGGAGCCAGACTTCATCCCCGACTCTGGCTGTAGGAAGACTTCGTCTGGACTCCTATGGGAGTCGGACTTCATCCCCGACTCTGACTGCAGGAAGACTTCGTCCGGACTCCTACGGGAGCCAGACTTCATCCCCGACTCCGACTGCAGGAAGACTTCGTCCGGACTCCTACGGGAGTCGGACTTCATCCCCGACTCCGGCTGCAGGAAGACTCCGTCTGGACTCCTTCGGGAGCCAGACTTCATCCCTGACTCTGGCTGCAGGAAGACTTCGCCCGGACTCCTACGGGTGCCGGACTTCATCCCCGACTCCGACTGCAGGAAGACTTCGTCGGACTCCTACGGGAGCCAGACTTCGTCCTCGACTTCAATTGCAGGTAGACTTCGTCCGGACTCCTATGGGAGCCGAACTTCATCTCCGACTTTGACTACAGGAAGACTTCATCCGGACTCTTACAGAGCCAGACTCCGAGCTCCTACTGCAAGCGACCCACTCTGAGTTTCCGCTGCAAATGATCTACTTCAAATTTCTACCACGAGCGGTCCGTGCCGGATTCCCACCGTAAGCCTTCACCCGAGCTTCCATTATGGATGAATTCCTTTCGAATTTCTATTGCAGACAGACCTTGGCCAAGACTCCTCGACAAATGATCCCCATCCAGGCTTCTACGGAGACCGAACTCCGACCGAACTTCTATAAGTGGGCAAATGCCGTGCTCATGGAATCCAGTAGCTGGACCCCTCCGACGGACGAACCTCTCCAGCACCATCCGACATCCACCACCAGTCGGCCCTCTGCCAAAGTCTGTGCGAAATCGAGCTACATCTGTGGGAAGCCTCTGATCGAGCTCCTACGGCAAGTGGTCCTCGCCTGCCGCCTTAACGTCCAAGGCACCCAATAGGATTTGCAGCATCTGAGCTCCTCTCAGATGGATAGCTAGCCACCTCTCTCCACCAGACACCCCAACCGAACTTCGGTCGACAGGCCTGGACCCCCTGGCAGGCCGCAGTAACGGCCACAACTCTGCTCCACTTCCTACAAAGGATTCTGCGCGGCTCCATCACCCCCTGGCAGGCCGCAGTAACAGCCACGACTCTACTCCACTTCCTGCGATGGATTCCATGCGGCTCCATCACTCCCTGGCAGATCACAATAATGGCCACGACTCTGCTCCACTTCCTGTGATGGATACCGCACAGCTCCTCCACTCTCTGGCAAGTCACGACAACGGACGCCGCTCCACTCCCTGCAACAGACTCCACATGGCAGGTCACGGTGATGGCCATGATTCCACTCCACTACTCTTCATAACAAGCTCATTTTGGCCCCGAACGGCCCATGGCCAGACAGCTACAAACGTCGCTATCAGTCCGTTGCGCCTCCGCCTATAAAAGGGGGACTCCAGATACGTTATTCTCTAAGCTCTACTTTCTATCCCAAAACTCTACTAAAATTTTTGTTCGAGCACTTCATTCTTGTTGAGGTAGAGAACTGACTTGAGCATCGGAGGGTCTTGACGGAGCACCCCTAACTCTGGTTTAGACTTTTTTTGCAGGTCCCGATGGTGACCGCGACTCCCTCGACTCCAGCTTCTCCAATGCAGGTAGATTTTTGCACCAAAAACTATTCATAATGATATTACAAACTTGTTTCTTTATTGAAATTTCATAATCATTTTTGGCCAGAAGGTTTACGAAATAACATTTAAAAAGAAACTGGGACAGAAATGACAATCAGTAACAACAACGGTATGGGACTCAAATACAAGTTTCAAGATTCTTAATAC
This sequence comes from Elaeis guineensis, assembly GCF_000442705.2. Classification (NCBI taxonomy): domain Eukaryota; kingdom Viridiplantae; phylum Streptophyta; class Magnoliopsida; order Arecales; family Arecaceae; genus Elaeis; species Elaeis guineensis. The sequence continues at coordinate 60,863,114 of NC_026001.2, forward strand.
TAGAACTGGAACTGGTCTTCTATCTCCAATGTTCAGGAACCTCTTGTCTTGCTCGAATCTCCTATTGACCTGCAACCCCTGCAACGAATTGCAAATATGGTAAGGATTATCGGTATCCAATACCCAGTCAGTTATATCATAAATAGAGAAATTGCAAAGAGTTATCATATAAATATCTTATCTAGCAATAGCTTGCTTCTTTCTCTGCCTATTCGGGTCTAGGGAGGCAATGTACTGAGGACAGTTCTTCTTCCAGTGCCCTCACTTCTTGCAAAAGAAGCATTCAGTGTGACTCTTATCGGGCTTGATCTTTCTAGTCTGGCCCTGCACTGATGTCTCAGCCTGAACTTGCACCTTCTTCACTTTCTTCTTCTTGTTCTTCTTTCTTTTCTTAAAGGGTCGAGAATCAGAAGATGAACCTCCCACTAAGTTCACTGACTCCTTATGGAGTTGGTGATCCTTCTCAAAGTTCTAAAGCAACCCCAGTAACCCATGATAGTTTACTTCAGACTTTGTCATTCTATAATAAGTGAAGAATGAAAGATAAGACTTGGGCAGTGAGTTCAGTATTGCATCTTTTCCAAGCTGCTCATGCAAGAAAAAGCCGAGCTTGCTCAAATGCTCCATCAGCTCGATCATGTACAATACATGATCAGTGACAGAGGCACCATCCCGTATTTTGACATTGAAGATGACACAACTAGTCTTGTGCCTCTCCACATCATCGGATGTGCCAAAGGCATCCTCCAATACTTGAAGCATGTCCTTTGGCTGAGCCATCTCAAATTTGCGACTAAACTCGTTGCTCATGGCAGCCACATGATGTAGCGCACCGTGATCCAGTCATTGAGCCACTTCTGGTAAGTATCTCTGATTGTTCCACATGAATTGGTAGCTGGCTCCTCAGGTGCAGGATCCGTTATCACATATAGGATCCATTCATGCTCCAGGACTATCTTCAACTTTTGGTACCAGCTACCGAAGTTGGGTCCTACCAAATTATCATTGTCCAACAATGATCGGAGCGATAGGAAAGTGGTCATATCTGCACAAAGAAAAATCATGACCTAATTAGTAATTGATTCATTAAACCTAAAGATTTGTACTTTAATCAAAAGATTTCTCTCACTATTTTATTCGAATTGGTAGTCTCTACCTCCAATTCGAGGAATTACCCTAATTCCTTAGTGGATACTAGAATCCACTTAGACTGCACACAAGTCCAACTTTGGTTGGCCAACCCATGTACATCTAAGGATAGGTTCATAACCAATTGTTTCTCTAAATAATTTTTAGTAATTTTAATTTTGCCCCAGTCCCTAATCAGTAGGCTTTGGCCTCCACTAAAAAGGTCTGGTTAGGTCCAACCATTAACATGACCATAGTTGGCCCATCTAGCCAATGAAAGATTAGGCCCAACTTTGGTTGTTTAACCTAACCACCATTTAGAAAGATGCAGTCAAGAAATCATATTATGAATGATAATTCCATCAGCCGATAAGCACCAGGCCTTTGGACCTCTAATGATTATCCAACTGATGGACCCATTATCATCCACTTAATGGAAGGCTATGATCTAGTTATCACCATAACTATTTTATTTTTAGAACCTAATAATTCTAAAAAATTTAATTAATTTAGAGGAGGAGGTCAGATAAACTAGCTTATCATGATCCTCCCATTGGCTTCACCAAGTCAGCTTAAGGGAGACCATTTAAAAGGGCTAGTCTAGGAGCACCTAAATCAGTCACACTGATTTACCTAGTTGATATGGGTCAGCTCGAATAGTCAAGTGATCCGATCAAAAGATAATTTCATCAAGAGGCTAGGTAAGTTCGATCGGTGGGAGGGTCTGCCAAAGCTTGCCTTAGACACCATCAGAAATGGCTAGGTAAGCGGGCTGCCAATTAAAAACCACCGATCTGGTTTACCTTAGACACCAACTGGTTTAATTAGTTTCGATTAGATCAACCAAACAGTTCATGCTTGACCGCTTAGCCAAGAATCAAGTCCATTTGGTTCTCGTTAAAGACATGGACTTGACCAACTACAACTATTGTAATTGATTTAGAGAATCCTTGACCCAATCTAAGACAACAATTTATTAGATTTAGTCAATTCTCTAATTAAGTCCATCTTTAATCTAACCTTAGGTCTAACCCAATTAATGGATCTAATTCTCACTAACCCATTAACCCAATGTGTTATGGTTTGTGTCTTAGGTTCTTCAATTCACAATCCTAGAATCTATTCAAATAACTTCTTAATTCTCAATTAAGTTTTGGGCTGAGGGTTGGGGTTTGGCTTTTCGAAAATAATTTTATATTTGTAAAATATTTTTACAATATGATTCTACCAACCAAGTTGCATGTTTGATTCATAATTAAAATATAAGTGAAGTAAGCATGAAACTACTTTAGATCTAATCTAAACAGGTTCATGTAATTGAAATAATTTCAACTTTAAACTGCGCAAATTTTCCAGACAAATATATGATGATTCTTTGCACAAAAATTATTAATCAAGAGATTTTATTTTAGATTTAAACTTTTTTTAAATCTAATAAATTATAAATTTAATCTAGATCACATCTAACAAATTTATGATTAAAGATAGATCTACACGAACTAGGACAACCTTTGTACTGTAAGGGGTAAACCTTACAGCAAGACAACCTACAGTTCGTGATTGATCTAAAAATTTTAATTTTAAATTTAATAATCAGATTATAAATTAGATCTAATCATAAAAATAATCTAAGCATGTATAAATAATCATGTAATAAACAACCTAGGCTCTGATACCAATTGAAGGAATCAGATCTAAGGTTTCAGGGTTAGATCTTAAAATTTTTTCAAGATTAGGCAGTGAAAGACTAAAATAAATCAAAATTTATTTTATAAAATTAGAAAATCTCTAAATCTAAGATTTTATTACATGATTATTACATGATATTAAATCAAAAATTAAAATATAAAGAGCAAGAACTACATGTTGATCATATCAACATGTTTCTATGCTACATCTAATGTATGTAAAATATAATAGATCAGATCTATTACTTTGCAAGTTAGACATTCTAACTTTGCTGATTCGGATTTGAGGATAATATTGCGAACCGCACATACATTCGGCTTTTAAGATTCATCCACACGAGCTCATGGATCATGATCCGAAGTCCTGGTCCAGGAAATCAGCACAGTATGCTAGTACTGTGCTGATTCTTCTTCGATGGTCGATCAGATGCCTCCTTCTTCTTGATTTGGATCCTTCCAAAGATGATAAGTAGAAAAAGGAGTTTTAGATGTGAGACACTCTCAGAAAACTCATAGATGGAGGAAGAAAAGAGGTGAACTCAGCAACCCTAGGAGAAGACCCTCTTCTTCTTCTCTTTGCTTAACCTAGACACATAGTTTTGTGTCTATTATATCTCCATGCCCTAATACTCTTTCTCATTTATTTTTACACACCCCAAAGTTTCTCAATTCTTATAATTCATAAAAATATCAAGAATAAATTCATCTTAAATAAATAGATATGAAGAATCCTTGTCTAGGTTAAATACTTAGTCAAGAAAAATCCAAACAGGGCAAGACAAGGGGTGCCCAACTCTTGGATGCCCCCTCCTTCTTTTTCTATCATGGACCACTAGCAAAGGGTACACAATATGTTCCATAAAAGCCACAAAAATCTCAAAAAAAATTTGGATAAAATCAGTGCCATAAGGAGAGAGTTTTGGTTTCCTAAAATTCTATCTCATAGAATTTGAAATCCAAATAAATTCCTACTTTGACTTGGTCCACAACCACATTCCATGTAAGAGAGAAAGAGTGAAAAGCTTTGGATATGTGTGAAGGCCTGGGAGAGAAGGTTTTGTCACACAAAATAAGAGAGAGTGGGCATGGGGGGCTAAGGTGGCGCAAGGTAGAATCCTAATCTTACTAGGATTCAATCTATGACTTATTCAAATTTGGTTTTTCAAACCAAATCAAACCAAAATTAAATCAACTAAATTAAAATAGGTCTTGACTCAATTAAGAACCTAATTTAATCAGATTAAATTAAATTTAAATTTTATTTAATTTTTTAATCGAATTAAAAATTAGGTTGACCCAAGTCCTAATTGAACTAGGACTAGTTTTTCCTTGCACTTGGCTTATCCAATAAACCAATTGGACTTGATCCAATCAAGTCCAAACTAAATCTAATTAAATTATATTCAATTAGACTTAATCTCAGCCTATTGGCTTAATCAAATTAAGTCAAATAGCAATCGAATTGCTAATCGATCATCCTGCTACACTTGCACTAGGTTAAATGTCAATCGTATTGATCGTTTAATCTTAGAATGATTCTTAATCATTGATCGACCATCCGATCGGATCCTAAACTTCATGTGTGTAACCTTATAAGTCTGAACCTAAGTTAGTAGTACAAGAATAAATTTTTATACCAATCGAAGTGACCATCTAGCAATGGTACCCGACGGCCGGATAGGTCGAATGTGTAGAACAACATCCTTAGAACCCATGTGGATATAGTTTCCATATAATTCATTTCCTTGACCAAAATGCTCATAGGATACCTCAGAGTTCAATTATCAACTCTGATAAGGTTGTCCATATTGTATTTTAAAATATCAAATCCATCTGATGGATTATCCTGGCCAAGGTTTTGATGAATTGAAATACAGCGACTCATTCTTCTCCAACTATTGGAGTGGTCAATCCCATCTTGATCACACTCCAACTTCGCAAGTACTTGACTGTGCCTAGAAGTATTTCGTCACTGAATTAAAATTCAGTTAGTCCAGTACCAAAGCACAGTGAGTTGCTTGCAAGTCACTGAGGCGATCTCAGGTCTAAGGGACACTTATACCTATATCCCATCAGAGACATTCTCGACAGCAGAATGCTCTGGAGTTGATCACATTCAATGATGATGTACCTTTATATCTCACCTGTATGTCATACCAGTATCTTCACACTCTTTGGTTAAAAGGACAACCAATCCATATGGCCTACAGCGACCTATGCTCGATAGAAGCTGTCGTCCTTATTAACAGCCTATCATTTGGTCGTGAACAGTTTTAAGGACTAATCGATAAATTCTTTCTTTATCGAACCTAAATAGTTCTAAGGACTTCATCACAACAACAGAGTTTATTAGAAGATAAAAACTTATGATGAAAATATCAAAAATATATTTTATTTATTAATAAATTAATTACAATATAAGGTTGCTCAACCATCAATAGGCTGACGATTGGCTTTTGAGACATATTTCCCAACATTTATCCCACAAAAAAAAAATTCCTTACATGCCATATCAGATAAGATTTAATCCTATTTTAAATCAAATTCAAGTAGAAATTAAATCTAAAAGAAAGAGAATCCCAGATAAGGTGGCCCTCCCCTTTCACGCATGCAAAAACAAAGGGGGTGCATTTTCATGTGCTCCCTCCCCTTCTCAGCATGAAAACTAGAGAGAAAGTTTTAAAGAACTTGGACTCTCTGAGTCATAGTTCATCTAGTTCAAATTGAATCTCAATCGAGTTCAAATCGAGTCCGAATCAAGTCGAATTCGAAAGGTAGTCAAGCCTGATCCAATCAAGCTTGAAATCTAAATTTGATTTGGATAATTAAACTCAATTAGTCATTAAATTAAATTAAGTTTAATTAAATTAAATTTGATTTAAATTAATTAAGATTTAAATTATAATTTAATCAGTCTCAATAGAATTATAGTATTTGTAATTAAGTTCCTGCGCTAACAATTAGCAACTGCCAAAACTATAACGATTACAAATTAACAGTTTCTAAAATTCAAACTATCAATCAATTGATAATTCGAATATGATCTAAACTATTGATCAGGTCATGCTCCTTTAGTGTGTGACCCCTCAGATTCTATTTTGTTTGATAGTGAGACATACCGTGATCTCCATCATAGTATCATCAAAACTCTTTTTGATGGACTAGAACGATTCCAACTCACCTCAACAAAGATTGTTGATCCGAAAATGATCCTAATGAGTTCTCACGATCCACCAGTGACATCTAGCAGCATATAGTGATAATTAGTAGAACAGAAAAGATGAACCCCTAGGTGCAGTTATCGTGTGATACAATTCCTCTATCGTGAGTTTCGACTAGACGGAGGTCATGGAGAACTCGTCAAATCCCATCATCAGTCATATACTAGATTGACTAGACTCGAGTTTATTTATGAATTCTGTGGAAACTCTTTTTTAGTATTCACTCTTGCTCTAGTTAGAGGCTTCCTAAACTCAGTTTTACAAGTTGCATAGGACTACTCCTTTTCTACTAAGGTCGACAGATTTCATCTAGGTGCATCCTACTCTAAACAGCGAATCTGAATCTATAATAGCCAACATACACAGCAAGGATCTAAATGGCTAAGGACCAAGGGAACGTGCAGTCAAACTAAGTAGCCTGCTGCGAATAACCAACACACCACAGGTCAAAGGATTAGTTACACCACTACAGCATCAAGAAAACTTCTGATGAGTGCGTAGACATCGAAGTGGTTTCTCGTGTTGGTCATACTGCAAGTTATTCTTTAACAACCACCTGCACTCTCATCTCAATATCTCTACACCACAGACTCAAGACTCATCTGCCCTAAAAGGAGGTGATCCGTGCATCGATCTTGAATGGATTGATCACCGTCCTTCGTGAAGATCCTTCGATCGGAAGCATTTAAAAATTAACCACTAATGATGTATGTCTTAAATTCTCAACACCTTGAGAATATACAAAATCCTCTTTGTTAATTTCTAGGACAAATCATGGACACATAAGATATGATTGGTTATCAAGACTTCCCGTCAAGTATAAAATATGTCCTAAAGAAAGGTATGTACCAGCCAAGATTGGCTTCTAGGGCACACATATGACAATGTTGAGAGCTTGTATTCTAGATATAAAGGGTTCATGGGATGAGCATTTACTTTTGATTGAGTTTGCATACAATAATAGCTATCAAGCTAGCATGTGAATGGCACCTTATGAGGTATTATATGGTAGGAGATGTCGATCACCAATTCACTATGATGGTATTGGTGAATGGAGATTATTGGATCCCGAACTTGTACAGTAAGTAGTTGAGAAAATTTAATTAATCAAAGAGCAACTTTAAGTTACATAAATTAGAAAGAAAAGTTATGCAGATAATAGAAGATGGAAACTAGAGTTTCAAATTGGTGACTACGTATGTCTCAAAGTATCTCCTTCAAAGAGAATCTCAAGATTTGGCATTCATGGCAAATTGAATTTGACATATATGGGTCCATTCGAGATTTTGGAAAGAATTAGTGAGGTAGTTTATAGACTTGCCTTACCACCTTCATTTGCTGGAGTGCACAATATTTTTCATGTTTCTATATTAAAGAAGTATATGCCATATCCAAATCACATCATGAAACTTGAGCTCTTGTGAGCTAGGAAGGATCTATCTTATGAAGAATATCCTTTGCAGATAGTGGACCATAAAGAATATGAAGGGACAAAGTTTGATCAGGATTGGATCACTAGGGTGCATCGAAAAATTTTTTATTCTATTAATTTATAACCTTTATGAATGACCTTGTATGCAGTGGAATAAGGATCAAAATCCTTAGGAGGTTACTCAAATCTGATGCCTTGCGAGGTCTGGATGTGTAGACCCTCTACTTCGCGCACACATCAGGCTCCACAAAAAAATAGGATGATCCTTGAGGCATTGATCTCTCAGAAGGGGAGCAAGGGATGGTGGGGTTTAGATCTCCACATGCCTGGAAGGGACTCTTCACACCAAGAAAAGAGAGCACCAAAGAACCCATGCAAAACTCAGATAGGCATCCACCCACCCCTCTCTATTCCTTACAATATCTTACTTAGTTTTGTCACACAAAACAATTTCATACCCTAGTAGTTAGAGATCCCTCCTTTAAATACGTGATGCCCCACAATCTGATCAGGACTCTTAGTTCAAACCATATTTGAATTGGTCCAAACCTTGTCTAAAAAGGAAATCAAGTGGAGAAAGAAGAGCGGCTCATCCTTCATGCGAGAACCCTTCACATGCGCACAAGATGGGTAGAAATAAGTAGCGCCACATCTTCTCTTGGTCGGCCACTTTATGAGAGAGAGTCTCAGGATTTTGAGACTCTTAGGATCTAATCCTAATCAGGCTTAAATCGAATCCAATTCGAACCTTATTTGAACCAAATTCGAATAGACTGTCAATCCTAATCTGATTAGGATACAGATCCAAGTCTAACTTAAATTTTTAATCCAATTTATCTTAATTAAATTAGATTTAATCTGAAATTAATTAAGACTCAAACTCAATCTCTCATGAATTTCTTGGATCATTGATCAGATCATTATCATCTCCAAAATTAAACATGCACCTCATATCCAATGCTAGCTAGACATAGTCAACTATTTAATCCCATATGACCTATAATTTAATTCTCAATTAAGCTAATTTATTTGTTCAATCAAGTCACATACTTCCAATTGAACACATAGATGTTAGATCAATTCTTTTCTATGTTGCTTGACTTTATGCATGACTCCATAGGTTCGAACAATAAATTGGTAGTATAGGAATAATTTTCTGTACTAATCAAAGTTACCATCTAGTAATAGTTTTTGATGTTTGGATAGGTTGAATATTTACAAAGCGATATTCAAGACCTATGCATATGGTTACTGTATAATTTATCCCTTTGACCCTAAATGTTCAGGATGACCTAGGGTTTGCTGTCAACCCTGAATGAGTCATCTACATTATATTTCAATCTTTCAAATCCATCACATGGATTATCCTAGATAAGACTTTACTAAAGTAAAATATAGTGATGCATTATCTCCTGTAATCTGGAGGGGTCAATCCCATATTGATCTACACACAGACTTTGTAAATACTTGACTGTATCCAGTAGCCTTTTATCACTGCATTAGAAATGTAGATAGTCTGATACCAAAGCATAATGAGTTGTTTGCAAGTCACTATGGTGATGTCAGGTCTGAGGGACATTTATGGCCATATATTTCACAAGCTGCTCTTGATATTAGAGTGCTCAGTAGGTGAGTCACTTATTCAATGACGATGTACTCCTATATCTCATCTGTATGCCATACCAATATCTCCACACTCGTTGATTACGAGGATAACCAACCTATATGGCATATAACGACCTACACTTGATAAACATCATTGTCCTTTTAATGACCTATCATTTGGTCACAAACATGTTTAAGAACTATTCGATAAATCTTCCTTTATCGATTATATTATAGTTCTAAAGACTTCATCATAAAATTGAGAGTTCTATATGAAAGATGTACATATGATGAACATACCAAAATAATTTTTTATTCACTGATAAATAATTTATATATAAAATTCAATTATTTATAATAAGCCAATTGGCTTTTGGATATATTTTCCAACAATTCTCACTTAGACTAAAGCCAATCAGGACAGTATCTTATGCCCATTATGAAAGAATAATGCCCTACAGGCCAATCGTATATGGGTATGATAGGGTGTTTATTATAATTTATTTTTCAAACTCATATAATTGATATTTATTATTAATAAAATAGATATTTTTGATTCATTATATACTGCATCTTATTAATTTTAAGATTATAATGAACCTCATAGATCTGAAAAATGATTTTAGGGCCATGATGAGATCACGCCAGTGAGATCTAATTCTCGATAGTTCTAATTTAAAATATTTCTAATCATTGGTATATTGAGTCGGAGATCAATGATACCAGTAAGACTGACATGTCCTATGTATGCTCAGAAATAAGGATGGTTGATCTCACAACCACTTGTGTGGTGACACTAATACAAGGATATGGATACTCATTAGAGAATGAGTTTACTGAATTGACCTATAAGAAAATATCAGATGGAGTCTTATTTACATATCAACTGATGTTTCTCTAGTAGGAGTTGTGTAAGTGATCTTTAGACCTGAGGTCACCATGGTACCATGTGTACTTGGATTCATATTTTGGTTCACTACCTAACTTGATTCTCTGATCCTTATGTGGGCTATTTTAGATATGGTGAAGAGTGCATGGAGGTTATGAGTGATCAATAAGGGATCAGTCACTCCTAATAAGGGGAGCGAACATCCTATGTAATCTCATAGGTCGGTGATTCTGGAAGTCTTTGGCCAAAGCAGGATGATAATTAGAAAAAGATTTTTAATGTATCATCAACTGAATCATCATCTTTAGATCGAGATATATTAAGATAAGTGATTGGATTTGACATATTTTCATACCCACAGCTCATCTGTGATGTTGTTTGACTGAAGGATTGAATTATATGGAAACTTACCACTGAAGGATATTTTGATATTTTTTTATCAAAATTTTAAATCTTTTAGATAGTCATGATATATTTTTAGATATTAATCTTGACTTGTAAATTCATCAAAATTAAAAGAATTTAATTTTAAAGTCAATTTAGAAGAGTCTAAGTTGATTGGGACTCTTCGGGTGACCTAATCTTATCGGATTAGGGTTACGTCAAAAGTCTAGGTCTACTATTGGCTAGATTTGAAATTCAATGGGTCATACACTTTGAGATTTGATCTTGATCTAATCTAATAGAGTTTAATATAAATTCTATAGGTTAAGTTGATATGCTAGCCCATTGTATTAATCCAATTTTCCAAATTGGTTTAGATCAAATTGTTTGAGCTAACTAGACCGGTTGGCTTTGACCTATGGGATTAGGTCAATTTGGATTCGATCCTTATCCAACTTGAAAAAGTTTCAAGTGGAGAAGGAGTCCTTCACATCCACCAAAAGTCACAGCAAAAAATAAGTGCCGCCCACCTTTAATTGGTGTGAGAAGTGGAGAGTCCTTCTTAATGAAGGCTCTTAACTATTACATATTATCTTAAATTCCTAATCAGTTCTCTTATGATTTAATGCCAAATTTAATTTAGATTTTTTAGCATATAGAAAATTAAGAGTCCTTATTTCCAAGTATCTGAATCATCAAAAATTTACTCAGTGAATTTATTTGGCACATGGGAAGTTGGAGTGCCAAAGGTTGGCGCCCCATGGTTTTATGTGATGTCGCTTGGTCCCCTATTTATAGGGGATGCCCCAGATGGTTTCTTACAATGATTTTTGGATGAGACTAAGAGAAGGAACATGGTAAATAAAGAAAAAAATTTGAAAAAATTTTGAAAAAAAAAAGAGAAAATTTTGAGTGGCAAAATTTGCTACTAGGGTGGTGAGATTTTTAGCAAGTGTTGCTTAAGTGCCCTAGGATTTAGTTTTTCCATGTGTTGGAGCCAAAAATCAAATCCTAGGTTGTATGATATCTGAAGAGTGTCTTCTTGATATCATTTTTGTGATGAAATCAAAAGCAACTAGGCTTTGGTGCGATCATGATGTAAGTTTGAAACCTACAGTATTCTTGAGAAGACAAAGCTGCAGCAGCGCACCGGTTGGGAAAGACTTTGGCCAACTTTCGTGTGGATCACTGTTGAAAGACTTCTACCTTGGGGTCTTATAGAAAACACAATATGTCACTTTTTTATATTGATTAAATTATAATTTTCTATCTCTTTGCATGCTTGAATTTGCTTTGATCGTGATTGGCAAAGTTATTCTTGGGTTTTAGATTCGGCTCAATAGTTTTATTTGATAAGGCTATTGATTTGCTTGTTTTAAAATTTTTGAAAATTACTTTCTACTATGTGATTAGAATCCAATAGTGGTATCAGAGCCACCTTTGTTTGATTCGATCAAACAAGTGCAATAGTTGTGCATAGAATCATTTTTGTGTATATCTTGCCAAAAAATTTTGCATTGATTTATAGCATCAATCTCTTAAACTCAAAAATTATTTTTGACTTTATATATATCATGATACATCATTGTTGCCCAGCTATGCAACCCAAGAGGGGGGGGGGTGAATTGGGTTTTAAAGAATTTAGGCTTAACTAATTACTTATGAAAAATATATATCAAAAGCTTGATGAATGAGGAGAGAGACTTTAGTTTGAGATTAATTGCTTAAAGCAAGAATGCAAGGATATAATGGAGAATTAAAGAGAAACAATAAAGCATGCCACAAACACAAGGATTTATAGTGGTTCGGTGCCAACCTTGCACCTACATCCACTCCCCAAGCTTCTACTTGGGAATTCCAATCCACTATACTTTGTATTCAACCCGAATACAAACATCGAACCTCCGACACTAGCTATCCCAAGCTAGTCCACTTGTTTTCCGGGTACAAGCCGACTCAATACACTCCGATTTCAGGTTCGGATCAACCTTCCCTTATTTTGGAAACCCTCCAAAACAAAATAATTACTCACAAGATAAAATCAGTTTAGAGCACAAATAAGTACAAGAATAGCTCCTTAAATGAGCGAGAATAACAATAAATACGCTTTACTCAAAAGAAGAAGCCTTCTTTGATTTCCTCAAAATGGATGAGAAAAGGAATAAATGCTTGAGGAGTTGGTGAGCTTTGATTGAAGGCTTCTTGAGGGCTTTAAATGAGCTCTTGAATGAGGTTGAGAAGTTGGCTTGAGAAACCCTCTCTTGAATGCACTTGAATGCCCTCTTGAATGCTCTTTCTTTTCTCTTTTCAAATCTCTTGAATGCCTCTTGAATATTTGGATATCTCTTCTACTTGTTTTCCACCTTTTGAAACCTTTTATAGCCTTAAGAAACAAAGGAAAACAAACTAGCCAGAAAAAGAGCCGTTAGAGCACAAAAGGTGAGCATTAAAAGCAGCTAAATCTGGCCAAAAACTAGCCGTTACAGACAAATCCTGTCGCAGGGGTCGACTCATGAGTCGACTCATGCTTCAGGGGTCGACTCATGAGTCGACCTCTGATGCAACATCCAGAAAATCAAGTTTCTGGAAATTTTGGCCCACACTAACAGAGGTCGACTCATGAGTCGACTCATGCCTTGTGGGTCGACTCATGAGTCGACTCACAAGCCGTGTCAAGCCAAAAAAGGTCGCGTGCCAACAGGATTTTAGCGTGCCAATCAGCTCATTGTGCCATGAGTTGACTCATGAGTCGACTCATGCACTTCAAACCTTCATAACTTCAAAAATATAAGTCCAAAAATAATGAAATCTTCACCAATAGATTACAAATCATTTGTTCTACAAGATGATACTATCAAATCAGAGTTTTGATGAAATTATGATTTTGCCCCTGTAGAGCATAAGGACTTTTTCAAAAATAAAAAATATTTGTATCCCTTCAAACTGTTTTGTAATCATCAAAATCAATCTAGGAGAAACAATCTCCCCCTTTTTGATGATGGCAAAACATTTGAACAAAAGCATTTATATGAATCATGAATTTCAAAAGATTGCATTTTAGGTGCATATGCTTGAAAAGAGTATGATTCTTTTGGCATGTGATACAAATGGTTATATGCATAAATAGTTTGTCCATTTGCTTAAAGATTGGAAGATATGCTCATTGGATAATTGTTTTGGTGTTAGAGCAGAAAATTTGATTTTATTATCAGAGCAAACTGTATTTTGAAAGATTTTCTCAAATCTCAAAACTAGTCATGTGTGCCAAAGCATATTGAATAGTTGATTTGGAAAGAGTATTAGAGCATTTAAGTTTAAGATGTATCAGAGCAAGAGAAATAAAAATCTTGCAATGTATCAGTGTAGGGAAGACAATTTTACAATGTATCAGAGAAAAATTTAGCAATGTATCAGAGTAGTAAAAACAGTTTTTCAATGTATCAGAGCAATGTATTCAATATATCAGAGTAGGTTGGAGCCTATCAGAGCATATCCAAATGTTTACAGCAAATCAGAGTATAAGTAATTTTAAAAGGTACTTATTTGCAGTATACTTGGGATTTGTACTTAAAATTTTCAATTTACTAATTTCTCATAATCATAATTTGTAGTTTTTGCTTTTGATGGATTTGTTTTTGTTTAATTTCTCCCCCTTTTTGACATCATCATACAAGGTTAACTCCTCCTTTTTGTGAAGGATTCTTTAATTTCTTCTTCTGTAGAGTTTACTCCCCCTTAATGTAGCAACTATTAACAGCAATCATAAGATGATAATACCACAAAGAGAAGACAATATTCCACAAAGGAGAAATATATAACCAAAGTATGATAAACATCATTACAAAGGAAAAAAAAAGATGATATTATAAAACCATAATTGTTTCAGTACATAGATCATAACATACAAAGCCAACTAGCACATGTCAATACATGGCCCCAAAATACAGATCCTAGAAAGGACAAAACACTAACACTTAGGATCTAGAAATGATCAAGATAAGTCAATGATCGGAATCATCAGAAATGTGATAAGGAGCAGATGGATCTGAATCAGAAGTGCGTCCTTTACCCCGTCTGCCTCTGGCACGAGTGGAAGTACTGGTACGAGCAGGCGAGCGGGAGGAACTGGGTGGCTGAGAACGCTGAGAAGCTAGGGACTGAACAGAAAGGGTAAGTCTGATGGAATCAAGTACAGTCAGTGCCCTGGAAACAGCCTGAAGAAGAGCAGTGAACTGGGTAGTCGCATAGTCACTCGATCCTCTGATCTCCTTCCTTAGTAACTCATAACCGCCCTCAAGAGCTCCTCTAAGTCTGCCAGCCTCTGCAGTGAGATCAGTGACCTCAATCGAAGACTCCTGTGGCTGAGGATGGGCCAAGTCAAAGACTTGCCCCTGCAAGTCAAGGACTCTGCCAGTCAATCTCAAAATAGAGTCCTCAAGCTGCTGAATCCGGATGGACTGATCTGTCATCATCTGATACACTGTGGAGATGTGGGGAGTCAAAGTCTGATCAGAAGAAGTAACCCTGGTGCAAATGTAGTACTGCTCCACTGACTAGACAATAAAGAAGCCACACGCTGTGAAATCCGCTCAATCTGATCATCAGACAGTGTGAACTCTGACGGAGGTGCTCTGCTCTCTGGCTGATGCACTGGTGTGGGACATCCTGGTAAACTCCGAAGGGCCAGCCTCTGGATCCAGAAAGAACTGTATATCTGGTGAAGCTGCCCTGAAGTCATGAATAGGAGATGATGGACCTTCTTCTTCTTCAGCTCTGACTTCAGTTCTGTCTCCAGCTGTCTCCTCAGCTCTCTCCTCTGCTCTCTCCTCAGCTCTCTCCTCAGCTCCCCTGATCCAACCACCACCAGTCTTTGTGAAACCCATTCGGTGCAAGGTGTGTAGGTTGAAAGTGTCAACATGAGATAGCTTGGTAGGAGTCTCCCCCTCACAGCTAACACCAAACCTCCTAAATACTCTAGTCAGGACCATACCAAAAGGCAAATGTGCCTTAGATCTGTTCAGAGTTTCTCTCATGGCCTCAATCATAAGTGCCGGGAGGTTTAGGGGGGTCTGTGTGATAATGTGAAACATAATACATATATCCCTGCCAGACAGTAGATCGTGCCTACCACTCCTAGGGAAGAAGAGTTTGGTGACCATTTGATGTAAAATTCTCATCTCTATAGGTAAATCTTTGCTTCCAGTTTATTCAGATTCCCTTGGTAGGCACCCCCAAGAATAACACTAACACCTTCTTCTTTCACAGGGAGTTCCATATATGCATAACCTTCACTAGGCAAATGTAAAATCTCCCCCAAGATAACAGGATTCAGACAAATATCAATCCCTTTTACAGTTGAAGTTACTGACCCATTTCCATAAATTAGATTCTGATAAAACTCCCTAACTAGGTCAACATAGGTGACTTCTTTAAGGGTACAGTAAAAACTCCATCCTTGATTTTTGATCTTGGTTGCAAAAGAAAATCCCTCATTTTCAAAGAACCGGAAGTCTATGTTTTTCCCGGTTTCTACTTTTCTATCTGAAAGAGGGTTCTTACTGGGGCTTTGAGAGGAAGTGAAGGACCTTGAACTGAAGTTGGAGTGGGAGCAGTGGAGGACTGTGCCGCTTGCCTTTTCTTTCTGACATTTTCTTCAAGTTCTCGGACGGACTTTCTCCTTTGGGGAAGCTTCATCTTTGGAGCCATAATCTCTTCAATAGCAGGCGAGGAGACTTGAGGAGCAAGTGAAAGAGTGGAGGAAGGATCACAAGAGAGTGAAATGGAATTATGGTGGAGAAAATGGGTGGATTTGAGAGGGATGGTGGAGTGCTAGGGCACGCTCCAACTGTGATGAACAAGGGAAGAAGTCACAAAAAGACCTTTCTCCAAGAGGCGATTTGCAGTGGAGAGAAGGCGGGAGAAGTTCCACAAGCTTGAGTCTTGGAATGGGAGCTAATGGAAGTGGGGAGGATGGGTTTTGGAAGGAAGAAGACGACCGTGTGGGTCGGCTCACGAACAGCAATCCTTATATAAAAACCTTAAGCCCGTTTGGAAGTTGGTGGGATTTACAAGTTTGCCATTGAGTCGACTCATGGGGGTCGACTCATGAAGTTCAAAAAATCAGGAAAAATATGGATAAATTCCAGAAAAATTTGAAATTTGGGGAGAAGGAGTTTAGCTCTAAGATAAGTTTTTCGAATGAAAAACTTAAGCTTTTGGGACCAAGAAAGGTGTTAGAAATTAAGCTCTAAGAAATTTTGACAATAAATCATTGGAAATTGAAAAATTAATTCAGGCAAATGGATCAAGAATTCCTAGATTTCTCCTAATTTACAGAATCTATCCTCACTAAGGGCCTTTGTAAAGATATCAGCTAATTGATTTTCGGTGCAAACATATTCAAGAATTATATTTTTGTTTTGAACATGTTCTCTTATGAAGTGATGTCTTATTTCAATATGTTTGGATCTTGAGTGTTGAATAGGATTTTTAGATAGATTTATGGCACTTGTGTTGTCACATCTTATTGGTGTTTATTAAGTTTAATTTCAAAGTCTTCGAGTTGTTGCTTAATCCACAAGATTTGAGCACAACAGCTTCCGGCTGCAATGTATTCGGCCTCAGCCGTAGACAGTGCTACCGAATTTTGTTTCTTGCTAAACCATGAGATTAGGTTAACTCCAAGAAATTGACAAGTTCCACTTGTGCTTTTTCTATCTAATTTACATCCAGCAAAGTCAGCATCAGAATATCCTAATAGATCAATTTGTGAGTCCTTAGAGTACCATAACCCTAAAGTTTGAGTACCATTTAAGTATCTAAGGATTCTTTTAATAGCATTCAAATGAGATTCTTTAGGATTAGATTGATATCTAGCACATAAACAAACACTAAACATGATATCAGGCCTACTTGCAGTTAGATACAATAATGATCCAATCATGCCTCTATAGTATTTTAAGTCTACACATTTACCTTCATCATCCTTGTCAAGCTTACATGAGGGACTCATTGGTGTGCCAATGGGTTTGGAGTTCTCCATTCCAAATCTTTTGAGTAGTTCCTTGGTGTACTTGCTTTGGGCGATGGAGATTCCCTCTTTTGATTGTTTGATTTGGAGTCCGAGGAAGAAGGTGAGTTCTCCCATCATGCTCATCTCGAACTCCCCCTGCATAAGCTTAGCAAAGTCTTGACAAAGAGATTCATTAGTAGACCCAAAAATTATGTCATCAACATAAATTTGTATAACTAACATATCATTTTGATTTCTTTTGATAAAGAGGGTTGTATCTACATTACCTCTTGAAAAACCATTATTTAGTAAAAATTTGCTTAGTCTATCATACCATGCTCTAGGTGCTTGTTTTAATCCATATAAAGCTTTATTTAATTTAAAAACATGATTAGGAAAAGCATGATTTTCAAATCCAGGGGGTTGTTCTACATAAACTTCTTCAGCAATAAATCCATTTAAAAATGCACTTTTAACATCCATTTGAAATAATTTGAATTTTATAAAGCAAGCATATGCAAGTAGAAGTCTAATAGCTTCTAATCTAGCAACAGGTGCAAAGGTTTCATCAAAATCAATTCCTTCTTCTTGATTATATCCTTTAGCAACCAATCTTGCTTTATTTCTAATTACATTACCATGCTCATCTAATTTGTTTCTAAAGACCCATTTTGTGCCAATTATTGAACAGTTTTTAGGTCTTGAAACCAAAGTCCAAACATTATTTCTTTCAAATTGATTAAGTTTCTCTTGCATTGCATTAATCCAATTATGATCTTTTTCAGCTTCTTCAATGGTTTTTGGTTCAAGATGAGATACAAAAGTACAATGATTAAACACTTCTCTTAGTGAAGAGCGAGTTTTTACCCCATGCATAGGATCACCAATAATTAACTCCTTAGGGTGGTTGTGAACATACCTCCATTCCTTGGGTAGGTCATCTGTACCTTGAGGTTGTTCTTGAATTTCTTCACCTCTCTCATCTTGTTTGTCTTCTTGTCCCTTGTCCTCTGGAGTAGCTGAATCTTTCAGAGTGATCTCCTTCATACCTTCTATTAATGGATCTGCATCATCAACACCCTCATTCTTCCTTGAAGGAAGATCGTTAGATTCATCAAAGACAACATGAATGGACTCCTCAACTATTAGGGTTCTTTTATTAAAAACTCTAAAAGCTTTACTAGTGGAGGAGTAACCCAGAAAGATTGCTTCATCTGATTTTGCATCAAATTTACCAAGTCTTTCCTTACCATTATTTAATACAAAACATCGGCAACCAAAAATATGAAAATATGCAATATTTGGTTTTCTTCCTTTCCAAAGTTCATAGGGGGTTTTCTTAAAAAATTGTCTAATCAAAGCACGATTTAGAGTGTAACATGCTGTGTTAATAGCTTCCGCCCAAAAATATCTTGGAAGGTTGCTTTCACAAAGCATGGTACGGGCCATTTCTTCTAAGGTTCTGTTTTTCCTTTCAACTACCCCATTTTGTTGGGGTGTTCTAGGAGCAGAGAAGTTATGGCCAATTCCATTTT
The DNA here is from genome assembly GCF_000442705.2 of Elaeis guineensis. Lineage (NCBI taxonomy): Eukaryota > Viridiplantae > Streptophyta > Magnoliopsida > Arecales > Arecaceae > Elaeis > Elaeis guineensis. Next base: position 60,882,008 of record NC_026001.2, read on the forward strand.
CATCACAAAATTTTTCAAAGTCTTGATTTTCAAATTCAGTTCCATGATCACTTCTAATATTTTGAATTGAAAATCCTTTTTCATTAGTGACTTTTCGATGAAATTTAGTGAAAATATGAAAAGTTTCATCTTTGTGTGCCAAAAAGAAAACCCAAGTAAAACGAGAGTAATCATCTATAATTACAAAACCATATCATTTTCCTCCTAGACTAGTGGTTCTAGTTGGTCCAAATAAGTCCATATGCAAAAGCTCTAAAGGTCTAGAAGTTGAAACAATATTTTTGGATTTAAATGAAACTCTAGTTTGCTTACCTAGTTGACATGCATCACAAATTCTATCTTTTTCAAAATTCAGTTTAGGCAAGCCATGAACTAATTCTTTCTTAATTAATTTTGAAAGAGAATGCATGCTAATGTGAGCAAGTCTACGATGCCAAAGCCAACTAGTCTCATTAATTTTAGCATTTAAGGATACTAGGCATTGCATGTCTAATTTGGCTAAATCATTTAGATCTACCATATAAACATTGCCATGTCTATGACCTATAAATTTGATGCCATCATTAATAGGACTAGTCACAATACAAACAGATGATTCAAAAATAACTTTATACCCTTTATCACAAAATTGACTAATGCTAAGTAAGTTATGCTTTAAACCTTTAACTAACAAAATATTTTCAATATATTTGGAGGGAGTGATACCAATGTTACCTATCCCGATGATCTTTCCTTTGCCATTATCTCCAAAGGTGACCATCCCTCCATCCTTAGCATCAAGCGTGATGAATTGTGATTCATCACCAGTCATGTGTCTCGAGCATCCACTATCCAGATACCATTTCCTGTTTTCTCCATGGGATGCTAGACACACCTGCAAACAAATGTCAAGTTTTTGTTTTAGGTACCCAAGCTTTCTTGGGTCCTTTTTGGTTAGTCAAAATGGTTCCTTTTGGAACCCATATTTTCTTTATAGTTGTGTTTGCACAAGTGTAAGATTTATGTCCTATTCTACCACATTTAAAATAAGTAATATTGGTAGACTTGTTACTTGAATAGTTTACATAAATATTTTTTAGAAATTTTTGTTTCTTTAAGGGGTTATAACCAAGTCCAGCCTTATCATATACGGCCTTTTGATTTTCAAGAATCATATTTAGTTTGTTTGAACTTAAGGTGAACTTATCTACTATAGGTTTCAGCTTGTTAATATCATTCTTTAGGCTTTGGTTCTCTTGAAGCAAAGTGGATTTTTCAATTGAAAGGTTTTCAGCTTGTTTTACTAAGGATTGATTTTTCAATTTCAGTTCTTTATTTTTCATTCTTAGTTTCTTCAATTCATCAATTAAATCATTGAAGGCTTCATGCAATTCTTCAAAAGTGAATTCATTAGGGATTTCAGAAATTACCTCATTTTCATGTGCCATAAGGCACAGGTTGGCTTGTTCTGTTGAAGTCTCCTCATCGGAGCTTGAGTCATCGCTCGCACTCCATGTGGCCATCATTGCCTTCTTCTTAAACTTTTTGGGACCTTTCTTCAGTTGTGGACATTCGGATTTGAAATGCCTCGGCTTTTTGCACTCATAGCATATAAGGGGTTGATCTTTCTCTTTCTCTTTGCTTTGTTCCCCTTTTGTGAAAGGTCTCTTTCTCATCCCCTGTTTCCTTTTTCTTAGGAACTTCTTGAATCTCCGGGTGATGAGTGCCATCTCTTCATCCTGTTCTTCATCTTCTGTGTCGTCAGTTTCTTCATCAGGAGAAGCTGTGGATTTGAGGGCAATGGTTCTTTTCTTTTTGACTTCATCCTCTTGATGTTGCTTCATGCTAAGCTCATGAGTCATCAAGGATCCAAGAAGCTCTTCTAGAGGTAGAGTGTTCAAGTCCTTTGCTTCTTGGATGGCAGTCACCTTGGCTTCCCAAGTTCTTGGCAATGACCTGAGAATCTTTCTTACAAGCTCACTGTTAGTATAAGATTTGCCAAGACTCTTCAAACCATTAATTATATCAGTAAAACGAGTAAACATAGCAGTTATGGACTCATCATGCTCCATTTTAAATAACTCATATTTATGTACAAGCATGTTTATTTTAGACTCTTTTACTTGATTTGTTCCCTCATGGGTTACTTCTAACCTATCCCATATTTCTTTAGCAGATGCACAGGTAGAAATGCGATTAAATTTATTTGCATCAAGTGCACAATAGAGAACATTCATAGCTTTAGCATTTAATTGTGCCAATTTCTTATCAACCTCATCCCATTCTCTTTCGGGTTTGGTTGACTCCTCACCATCTATAATCTTGGTGGGTGTGTGAGGACCGTTCACTATGATACTCCACATATCATAGTCTAGTGCTTGTATGAATATCTTCATCCGAGCTTTCCAATAGGTGTAATTAGACCCATTGAAAAGTGGAGGTCGGTTGGTGGATTGCCCCTCAGCTAGAGAAGTGCCGACGTGGGTTGCCATAGATCTTTGGCTCTTTGATTGTTAGATCAAAGAAGGGCTAGAGCACCGGGCTCTGATACCACTTGTTGCCCAGCTATGCAACCCAAGAGGGGGGGTGAATTGGGTTTTAAAGAATTTAGGCTTAACTAATTACTTATGAAAAATATATATAAAAAGCTTGATGAATGAGGAGAGAGACTTTAGTTTGAGATTAATTGCTTAAAACAAGAATGCAAGGATATAATGGAGAATTAAAGAGAAACAATAAAGCATGCCACAAACACAAGGATTTATAGTGGTTCGGTGCCAACCTTGCACCTACATCCACTCCCCAAGCTTCTACTTGGGAATTCCAATCCACTATACTTTGTATTCAACCCGAATACAAACGTCGGAACCTCCGATACTAGCTATCCCAAGCTAGTCCACTTGTTTCTCGGGTACAAGCCGACCCAATACACTCCGATTTCAGGTTCGGATCAACCTTCCCTTGTTTTGGAAACCCTCCAAAATAAAATAATTACTCACAAGATAAAATCAGTTTAGAGCACAAATAAGTACAAGAATAGCTCCTTAAATGAGCGAGTATAACAATAAATACGCTTTACTCAAAAGAAGAAGCCCTTCATTGATTTCCTCAAAATGGATGAGAAAAGGAATAAATGCTTGAGGAGTTGGTGAGCTTTGATTGAAGGCTTCTTGAAGGCTTTAAATGAGCTCTTGAATGAGGTTGAGAAGTTGGCTTGAGAAACCCTCTCTTGAATACACTTGAATGCCCTCTTGAATGCTCTTTCTTTTCTCTTTTCAAATCTCTTGAATGCCTCTTGGATATTTGGATGTCTCTTCTTCTTGTTTTCCACCTTTTGAAACCTTTTATAGCCTTAAGAAACAAAGGAAAACAAACTAGCCAGAAAAAGAGCCGTTAGAGCACAAAAGGTGAGCATTAAAAGCAGCTAAATCTGGCCAAAAACTAGCCGTTACAGGCAAATCCTATCGCAGGGGTCGACTCATGAGTCGACTCATGCTTCAGGGGTCGACTCATGAGTCGACCTCTGATGCAACATCCAGAAAATTAAGTTTCTGAAAATTTTGGCCCACACTAATAGAGGTCGACTCATGAGTCGACTCATGCCTTGTGGGTCGACTCATGAGTCGACTCACAAGCCGTGCCAAGCCAAAAAAGGTCGCGTGCCAACAGGATTTTAGCGTGCCAATCAGCTCATTGTGCCATGAGTTGACTCATGAGTCGACTCATGCACTTCAAACCTTCATAACTTCAAAAATATAAGTCCAAAAATAATGAAATCTTCACCAATAGATTACAAATCATTTATTCTACAAGATGATACTATCAAATCAGAGTTTTGATGAAATTACGATTTTGTCCCTGTAGAGCATAAGGACTTTTTCAAAAATAAAAAATATTTGTATCCCTTCAAACTGTTTTGTAATCATCAAAATCAATCTAGGAGCAACAGAGTTCATAATTTAAAACCTCTTGTGCCTTT